>NW_017306308.1:1750555-1765323 GCF_000935625.1 Nanorana parkeri
TTCTCCCGCTGATTGGCCGATTGGATGATGACAGGCTTCCTCACCAGTCACTCCTGACTGGTGAGGAAGCCTGTCAATCATCCAATCGGCCAATCAGCGGGAGAGGTCAGAATGAAGCAGATGACAGAGGAGGTCGCGGCCATCTTGCTTGATTGAAGACGCGATCGAGGTCCTGTGTGCGGCGGATCCGGGTCCCTGAAGATGGCGGACGCGGCACAGGTACTCGTTTTATGTTTTGGAGTATTTGCACAAGTACGAGTACTCATGCAAATACTCGGTATCGCGGCCGATACCGATGCTTGTATCGGTATCGGTGCATCCCTAATCGTTATTTATTCAGAAAGATTCCATCTAGCTCATAAAAATAGGATTCAAAATGCCAGTAATCACGGGTTTTCTATTTTCACGCAGACAGATAATCTCTGCATGGGACAAATGTAGAATAAATAATGCTAGGAGCCATGTGAGAAAGATACGTTGAAACTTCAGACAATACGTTAAATGAATCTGCAAACTAATGCAGATGCCGGAATAATTGCCACTATGCGGAACTTACAAGTCTCTTAAATTATTTTTCATCTGCATTTCATATTCCCAGAAACCTGTTTACAGTGTTAGTGGCAAGCCTACAGGCTCCTGTTACATGATTCTGTGCTGAGCTACCTCAGAGGCTGAGCTTAGAATATGAAAAGATTCGGCCTGAAGTATTGCAGCCTCTGATTTGGGGTTATTCCGAAAACACCGATACCGGCAAGCATATGGATAGGTGGACAGAGCTGCCAGCACTAAAATCCCATCCAGTCACATACAAGCATTAGAACTCCAATATTACAGATAATAAGTGGGATATAAAGTGAAGTGTGTCACTGCAGACCTATACTTGCTACTAACTCTAATGACAAATTATATGACAAACATATATATACAGGAATACAGGGTGACAAAAAGTGGCCAGGTATGTTATTATATATTGTCAGTTATTTTATAAAATCTGCCTTATTACTATGAATAAGTTGTTGTAAAGAATTAAAACAAACAATCTAGTTAAAATGGACCGAGCAATGCATCAAAGAACTGAAAATAAATTAAATAGTTTAGATTTAACCAGCAGGCCGGGATTTGTGAGAGAAATTATTTAAAAAATAACATTTTTAAACTAGTGGTCCGTTGGGGGTATCAGCCTTGTGAGGCGCAGCCTGATTCCCTATCCTAACTACCCTTCCCGTCCTGTTTCTGGTGCTTTTTGGTGTTTTCTTCCCCTCCACAATTTGCTGAGTCTTGATGGTTCTTAATTACTAATATTATATTACAGGATTTGTATAGCGCCAACAGTTTGTGCAGCGCTTTACAAAATGGGGGGGATGATAGTTACAATACAATTTCAATACAAAAGGGTTAGGAGGGCCCTGTTTGCGAGAGCTTACAATCTAGTAGCGAGTATTGAGAAGTACCTGTATTGCTTCCTTGATCACTATTTGAGCCTTATACTTTTATTAAAAGAGAATTATGGGGTAAGTTTTTTTCCCCATAGTTCTCTTAAGGGTCACGGAAGGACATATACTAGCGTCCTCTAGTGACCCAAAGCTCAGTATATAGCAAGCTACAGCTCGCAGTATACTGAGACCTCTGCAGCCGGGACGGATCCTGACAATACTGTCGAGATACGCCCAGTTGCGTGAGTGACAGCTGGATCTGTCTATCTAGAGGCAGCGCCAGCTGTACCCACCCCCTCCTCGATCCATTCCTCCAGTCAGCGCTGGAGGATCGGAGCGGGGAGGGGGGGGACAGTTACAGCTCTCTGCAGGGAGATGATCGAGAAGTGAGCGAGCAACGGTATGTGTTCGCTCACTTCCCGGTCTATTGAGCCAACGTGTGACAGTTTCATTGTCGCACGTCGGCTCGAACTATGAGGATGAGTGATTTTCAGTTTTTCTCCTTTAAGTTCTCTTTGAGCTCTTTGTAATCTTCTCCCTTTCATTGCTTTTGGCTGTTATGTGAATGTATATGCATCACATATGTTACCTCTGCAAGGGCTGTTATTAGTATGTTTAGTTTTTTCTTTTTCTGAAAATTAAATACAAATATTGTAAAGGAAAACATTTTGTTACCACTTCTAGAATGTGCGTCATATAATTTGTGGCATATGGAACGGTGTAGTCACAAAGAACTGGGGCAAAACATAATTAAGCACTGGTCACTGCACCTAACAATAAGGCTGTATCTTAGCTGAGCCAATAAACCGACTACCTCCAGAGTGACAGGTACACTTTATTGTAGTTTGTATCATTTACAAAAACTACATTCTTCTTTAATTGTTCATATTTGTTTAGTAGCCTTAGTGATATTATGCCCTTCTATGTCATATTTTATGTATTTTTAAGTTTGGAAATTTTGACGGGAAATATTTGATCATTGTGATGTATGTGGCTTTGATTCCAGTTAAATAAATGGCCATAGACTGTGATAACTAATCAGCCTGATTTTTTTTATTTTATGGCAAGGAATGCAAACAAACATAACTATCAAAGTAGTAATCGGACAGTGAGAAATAATATTGTCATTACAGTAATAATTTCTGTAATCTTTATGGCACTAAAAGAATGTATCCGAGCGACTAGAGAATAAAAATACATTACAAGCATGGATTGTGTGACTACGGAGAGGTAAAATATCTTACCCACAGCTTTCGGCTTTTGGCAAAGACGGTAAATGCCGAACGTTTAAAAAATCAAGAAATATCTTTGGAAGCTCTTCATTTTCATATATCACAGACTGAAATGAAAAAAAGGTCAACTTTAACATAATAATTAAAAATAAAAAATATGAGAAAATCAGAGAGGAAATAAACTGAGAACGACTCTGTCTTTATGTTAAAATAATAGCAGCTTAGGAATGACCTAATAAAGACCTCTTAACAAGTGACAAGCAAATGGTATTTTAAATTCTCAGGCTTAGCAATTCTGGTGTCACGCTAAAGTTTTATCTCACATTTCTATTTAAGTGAAAACAAAAAGAAAACAAAATGTTCCATTTCAATAGCCGAAGCTATTTCATTACTCAGCCATGAAGGAATCCAATCCATCATTGCTCTGAGAAAGGGGAAATCTCCTGTGGTTTCAGAGACTTACTCTGGTTTTATTAATGCAAGATTTAGGAAATGTTAACAATGTGAGTTGTTTGTTTAGTTTGACAGATCAGTCTACGATGCACTGGCCACATCCAGAGTATATTTGAGAATGACAAAGGACAGGCCACATGTCTCGTTGTCATGTTGTTCACAGCTAAGGCCTGATATTTCTTTCAGTTAATATAAGGCATTTGCTGTGATACCCGGCGATATTATGAACGAGTCTTGTAACCTGAGACCAAGATAAAAACCAAAGAAAAAAGGCTTCAAATGAAAGCTGAGGAGCCCTAGCCCTGAACTCCACAACACACACTTAATGCAGTTTATGAAATGTGAAATTAAAATAGATTTCATGGGAATGGATTCAGAATGAACTGTAATTCACTTTACATGTAAACTACAATTTAAAGATGATCTATTTCTGTAAAAGATATATCAACAAATATTGAAGGGGGAAACACATTTTTCTTCCACAAATCAAAAGAAATGCAACCATCTAAAATAACACGCTGAACAATTATATCACACTACGAGGCCGATTTAACAAGGTGCAATGCAATCTAATCAAATGTTAAGTGATTGATAGCAGCTGTTTTGGCGTTTTTTTTCTCTTTTAAATCACTGTCATTACTTGTCTGTGAAATTTGGAAACTGCCTAGTAAATTTATATTGTCATTTTGGAGCTACTGTGTTCATTGTATTAAAGTGTATCTAAAGCCCAAAGTTTTTTTTAACTTTTGGATATAATACGACCAAAAAAATAGGTGGGGCTTTTAAGGTGCTAAATGACAGAGCCAAAAATGATCTTTACTTCACAATTGTATAAAAAGTGTTTTTATTAGAACAGGATTAAAATTGGTAATAAATAATATGGAAATTGTAACAGTACAACATTGATATCCCGATTATTTTTGATACATTGGATTAAACCTCTAAATGCCACCCCTCAATTTTACTCCAACAGACTAATAAGAGTTGACCACATAGTGTCTGTCAAGATGTAGATTCTTCTCTTTGTTGGTAACTGGAGTGGTACAAGTTCTACGCATTTCACGCTTGAGGCGCTTCTTCAGGAACTCCGTATAGGAGGCAATCACATTAGGAAACAATCAATGGACATGTACGGGCAGCTCATCAAACCATAGGTCTCACATATGGGGGATAGATGGACCCAACCAGATAGCGAGCAGCCCAAACAGAACAAGTCTCTGAAGGATAGATTGTGCTTACAATTCTTTTAGGTAGAATGGTAAGCGGTTAGAACCCCATTCAGGTTTTATTACTGTCTGTGTCCCCCTTAGAGAGATTCACCCTCTTCTATGTGTTCTGGTAACCATGGCCAATGGGACTAAATGATAGGAATCCAAAATATTGAGTTGTCACCAAAAAAAAAAAGAAAAGAGGGGAACATTTCCAAGGTGACAACTGCAATAGGGCATTTCCCTCGCTTTGCAGAGAATTCCTCTCACTTCCGATTGTATCTAAAGGACATGTAGTAAAAGGGAAATCTCTCTTTGGGACTCAAATGGTAAAAATAAAAAAAGTTCTCTACCCAAAGTGGGAGAAATGTTTTGGTTTTATATTTTAAGAGTATTTATCTTCACATGGTTGACCTTGTTAAGAGTTGGTTTATATGTGTTTATGGCTTGCTAATCAAAATGATCCAAAGTTCTCAGATTGTCACGTCCTGGCTTCACCCCTATGACCAAAGAGGACCGGATTTCCTGTAGCAACTGAAGGAGTTTTGTTCCTGCTCCATTAAGCAAGAAAAATTAAATATCTAAAGGGAGGACCCCCCTCATAATGACCAAGCCAGATAGACAAACAAACAAGGAAACACCAAGTGGGTGAATCAACCAACCCAAAGGATAGACTATTCAACAGATAACATATCTACCAAAGATTTTATATTATGTACCACCAAGCAAGTGAAATGATCACAATCTATTCCATCCACCACCACCACCACCACCAGAAATATAAGAAGCTAAAAAAAAAACTTCACTAAATACTGTTCTGTACATCTAAACTAATAATAACATAACATATCCCCAAAGGAATGTTAAAAACACTCTCTGTGGGGTGTCAACACCTCTAACAGTCAGGGGGCATGTTCAAAAACTGTGTGACCATGTCTCCTTATCCCAATGACCTTTAAGAGGGACGGACACAGACAACATATAATAATAGATGTTTAATTCAGGAGGTCAGAGACTAAATCTGGCCATGCAGTGCTCAAATTCAGTCCGAGTCCTGCTGACTCAGCCAGCACCAACCAGCTCGACAAAAAGTAATTTCATTGACTTTTGTCGAAGGAGTCGAGTGGAAAATTGTTGGCCGAACAGTGACTGCAGTCTGTCCTGTAATGTTTGGGTATTCTGACAGCAGTGGAAGCTAGCTATCATAATACAAACGCCCAGCAGGGGAGATTAAGCTATCTGTGCAGTTTTAGCATGGATTGAGGAATCTGTTGAACGTCCTTTTTTCAGCCCACTGGCTGAATGAAATAAATCTAATAGTGTGTGGCAAGCTTCATACTTTTTTATTTGGCACACTGGCAGTTAATGAGAAAGCCAAGATCTATTACCAGGGGCAGCAGATCACATGGTCTATTCTATGACATTTCCACCCAGCCACCAAACTGCCACACATACATAGCTGATGTCAGAGGAGCCTCAGTTCAGTACTTATGCGAAAGTTATACTTGCCATGCCTGGCTCCAATACTTTTTAGTAGAAAAAAACATGAACAAATGTGAACTAAATGAAGTCAGATTTTATAGAATATTTTATGTAAGAAAGAACCACTATTAGAAATGTTGCCCGACATAGGAACAGTAGCCACATTTCCCCACTTGCTATACTGAAGCCAACATACATGACGAATAGTGTAAAGGATTTTTTTTGATCTGATGCAGTGCAACGTCTTATCTGACCATACACAGGCTGTAATTTGTACACAATAGAAGGTTTTTATTTGATCTCTTCATGTATGGAGCACGAACGGGGAAATCAGTAGTCCTTAAAAGACTGGCACTGGCATCTAATGGGCTGGATATTTCATACAAAGTTCTATCCTTTCAGAGATGACCTGACATGCCTCACTAGCAAAACTGGGAGATACTGATACGCACTAAATAGCGGATGTGTATGATGTGTGACCTAAGGATCATCTGCTTCTGGAAGAAATTATTTCCAAACAACCAGATCACTTCAGGAACATGCCTTCATAATTCTCCTGACTTCTGAGTAACTCCTTTATATTTTAAATGCTACTAATCTGCCCGTCTTTTATCAACACAGAAATCCCACACATTTGTATTCCTCACACCCGATTTTGCAACAGTGATAACTATTATATTTGTATTGCAAAAACTCCACTGTGCCACTTGTCATTTCTTCCTTATCACTCTCACAAAACTGTGCTCCCAACAGACTCCATTGATTGGCTGCATACGTTTTAGCTTTGACAACCCAGGCATTTAATTGTCAGTTATCTCCTCGTCTTCTTCAGTGGCTGAAATACAGTCACAAAATAACAGAGGGACTTGTTCTGCTTTAACCTTAGCTAGCTGCCATCAGGCAATGGAAAACCGTGTTAAAATATCACAGGATCACTCTGTACTGCAGAAGACGACATGTAAAGAGCGTAATGATTTCCCTCGAGTTTGCTTTTTAGAAAATTGTCAACGGAGCCAGCAGAAACTGTGACAAGTCTTCAGAGGGAATGCTGGGAAATCGAACAATGGCATTCTAGTTAGGGCCAAACCTACTCATCAGCCAATTATAATTGTAACGGAGCATCTTGCTGAAAACTTCAACAAGACCACTTGGGTAACCTTTGGAGATTTCTGAGCAAGGTTTCCACAGAGCAAGGAGGAACATCTGATCGAGATGAAACATTTCCTTCCACTTAGTCTTTTTAAAGTCATCCGCAAAGTGTTATCTTATAAGTGGATAGCGATTTAAGGAAGAGGGCAAGGACTTACGTCTATACTCCATCTGTGGTCTTGTGAAAGGCGGTCACCTCTCGCTAGGTAGGGAAAGATGTGTGATGGCATTAATTCTAGACACAGATTGACATGCCTGGAGGAGCAATGTGAAGGTTATACTCTGTTCTTTACTACAGCAACAATTCCTGCTTATTTTCTTGAAGTCAGGAAGCCAAAATACAAGATGACAATAAAAAAATAAAATATTTATAAATAGGAATTTAACTGTAACCACTGCTGTACAGACATTTAGGAATTTGGTATGTAACTTTTTGTGTAGTCAGTGCAATTTTTTTACCCCAACAAGCCTTTAATTACATTTTCCCACAGTCACCATTGAGAATTATTATTATACAGCACCAATAGTTTGCGCAGTGCTTTACAATATAAGGAAGCCATTACAGTTACAATACAAATCAAAAAAAGATGGTAAGGAGGGCCCTGCCCATGAGAGCTTGCAATCTAAAAGGGAGGAGCAAGTGATACAAGAGGAGGTAGCTGTGTGGGGATGAATTGTTTAAGAAAGTTATAGTTCAGTGGTTAGGTTGAGGTGCGATAAGCTTCCCAGAAGAGATGAGCCTTTACACCTATACTAGAAAATAGGGATGCACCGATACTGAGTATTTGGGCGAGTACTCGTACAAATGCTCCCGATAACAGAACCTCCGGTATCAGGAAGCCGGGCAGCGAGTCATTACAGCCGCCTGGCTTATTGATTGACCGCAATCAATCACCTAGTGACGAGGGAAGATTTAGGAAGCTGGCTTCACGGGCAATCAGGAAGCCGCGTGGCATATAATGACTCGCTGCCAGGCTTCCTGATTGGTCAGGAAGCTGGCCAATCAGGAAGTCAGGTGGCGAGTCATTACCCGCCTCCCTCCGTGCTTCCTGATTGGCCAGAAAGCCGCCTTTGTGCTTCCTCATCACCTGGTAATGAGGGAGCATGGAGACAGCTAATCAGGAAGCCGGCCGGCGAGTCAATGCACGCCGTCCGACTAATCAGAAAGCTGGGCGGCGAGTCATTGCACACCACCCGGCTTCCTTAATGCGACTTCCGGTATCATTACTCAGCAAGTACAGGAAAAAAATTATCGGTACTCGTACTCGATGCCAAAAAAACGGCATCGGTGCATCCCTACCAGAAAATGACAGATTGCAGAATGATCTAAAGCTGCTAATTTAAGACACTGTTCTAATTTGTGACTCATCATTAAATAAGGTCATTTTTGCTATGAGCCCTTTAAGGCAAAGAATGCCAAATAAAGACAACTAGCATTTTACAAGATGCAACACAGATTGTCACCTTAGTGAAGGAAATATCATTTCTACATTACCATTCTCATTTCAGATATCTCCAGCTCCAGTAAACCTCTGATAGGTTTTTTTTACATATTTATCTGTGGACATTATTCAAACTATTTTATAACAAACCATTACTTACTTCATTTCTTTTTTTGTTTGTTTTAACAAAAAGAAAATTAGGATTTTTTTAAATGCAAGAATGTGATACTTTCTCCTCAGATATGGCCTGCTATTAAGCATTTATAACAGTATTTCATCATTTCAGTCCTAAGGGACCTCTTGTCAAATTTTACAAACTCATACCACTCATTGGTCTGCTTTGCTAAACACTCACCTAACACACTGCAAATAAAATGTTTCCAACAGGCCCAGTTCACAAGAGCATGCAGAGTTTGTGTGCGTTGGGTGAAAATGGAGCATGCTGCATTTAACACAGTACAACATGCTGCAACGCAAAGCATCAAAGCACATTGCAGGACATGTTAAGGATAAAAGTATTCTGGGTCCTGCTGTAAAAAAAAACAAACCAAAATGATGCAAGTGGTGTAAATTCAGCCTTAGGGAATTGCACATGTGTGTTAGTTAAACAGAAACAACCACACTGATGTTGCCTACAAACATAAGACAGACTCTCTGCAGGCAATCCCTGGCTAACTTATCTCAATGAAAAATATCAATCATCCAAAAAGGATTTTCATGCAAAATAGCATTTTCGTCTCCAAGATTAGAAACACATACATGACAGGACAAAGTGACTATGCATGATGTTACCACCAACATTCTGCAGAACAATTGCATGGTGGCTGGATCTTCACCATCTCATGTCTACAGCTAGTGTAACTAACCGATAATTCTTTAAGTTAAGCAAAGTTAATGGCTCTTAAAGGGAACCTGTTATGCAAGAAATATCTATGCTGCCACTGTTAACCCCATTCTGTACATCCTAATTTCCTAAATCCCTGGTGGCCAAGGTCATCCTGTTGCATTAATATTTAGTGAGGTACTGACTTGAAATAAACATGGATTGAATGCAATATATATGTGGTAGGCTAATTGATTAGCCGGATTTGTGGGAGGAGCCCCACACATTTAAACTGCTCCGTCTCCCACTCTCACCTGTCGGCTCGTGGGCGTCATCCCACCTGCCTCACCCCCTTTTTCAGTTACCTTTTACTCTTGAGTATGCCCCCTTATTTTGCATACTGACCATAGTGACCACGGCACACCTCAGGTCATTGAAGGCAGGTCCATCATCTCGATTCCTGGGTACGTATCAGTGGGGCTTTGACCACAAATTTATATTATATATATAAACAATAGCCAAATGTGTCAAATATATTTTATTTTTAGGAGAGATCAGATAATACAGACTCTGCTCTTGCACAGAGTAGGGACAGCCCCCTCTCCTAGTAGGAATGCCCACACACTATGTATGTAGTACTGGGCTTTCTTATCAGAAAGCTCATCATGGTTTGAAATCTATGAAAGCTCATCATGGTTTGAAATCAACCAACCTATGGTTGGGTGAAACACATTAGTGAGGGGAGGACCTAATGAGGGACTTTATGATAGTGTGCTTTTCCAGCGCTTTTTGATGTGCGGGCGGATTTCCTTTCTGGAGCTGTGGTTGTTGAAATCTGAATGTTTAAGATGCAGCCCATGTTAAACATTTATTTTTTTTAGAAAATATTTGATCATATAAAAATGTCATATTTCAATCTAAAACTGACCACAAACCATAATTCATTTCCTTTTTAGAAGAGGTACAGAAAACCTGGATCCATAATATCTCAAGGTCAAGTATTTTTTGTTTTTGATAACTATACACACTGTTTTGTTTAGCATAATCAATGCTTCCATTAGGCTTCTTCAAGCAGGCAATCGAGGGAGAACATATGATAATCGGCTGTAATTAAATAAAAAAAAACAAACTAAAAAAAACAGCATCAATAAGTCAAATAACTTCTGAATACCGGTTTTCAGATAGCTTAGGTAGCAAGTGGGCAATGAAAGTGTCTGTAGTCACACAAACTGGCAAAATGACAGCAATTTAAATACCTACATTGACAAAATTCAAAAATGCACCTAATCTGACCAAGAAAATGTTATCCTATAAAGTCACCTTGATAGTCTTAAGTAAAATAACTGCTTGTTTAGATTTAAAAAAGTACGGGGAATGCTTATGAGCCTTAGGAAGGCCTAATGTTGCACAGTCGGATATTTACATGTGTGTGCCCTTTAGAATTGTAGCAATTTGTCACCATTATATTAGTCTTTCTACAATCCCCCCGTACTTTAAATGGATCACGCTCTACAATGCACTTTTCATTCTAAATGAGCACGGCACCGCGTTCTCAGTATGATGGATCTCTTTCTTTAGTGTCCCCCTGAATGCTGTTAACAGGGCCAGTCTCTGATAAAGGCTAACTGGTATGAATTGCTCCTTCTTTCAGCATCAGTCTTTCAAACACCGCAGGGATCATTTAAACATCACAATCACAGGGCAAAGCAGCTGTTCACTACAAAATGAGCCTTAAAATGCAGCACTACTTTCTGTGTAGTGGTGGCTTTGCATGCAGCTCCACAGAGCCAAATGGTCTTTAATTTTAGCACGTGAGCAATTATCAGAACTTACTCATAAGTTCTAATCCTAAATACCAGTAATAACCTGTAAAACAAATAAAAGATCCAGCCTAGACAGATTAGATTTGGGGCTCACATTTTTAACTGGACACTGGTTGTTGCAAACAATACAGAGGATCTAATAAGAACATATTGTTTGGCTGGCCATTACTAATTATACTTACCCGCATTCAGAAAGTATTGATGAGCTAAGACACAGCCAAGTAACTAGGATTATTTTCAGAAGGAAGTCAGCAAGACAGCCTACATACCCCTCAGAGTTAAATGTTCCTTTTAAAATTCCTTGAATTCGATTTTGAGCTTTTTAGCGCCGGTGCTAATTCAGTGACTTCACCACTGTGTTCCCTGGTAACACAGTAGAATTATACCACAATTGTTACCTGTAACTGATCATTGCCTGTTTTTGTCCTTTCGGTCTCAGATTTCCCAGCATGCCCCATTTGCATGTCTTGCGATTATGGCCAAAGTCTTACCACCAAAATTTTTCTTGAGGTGGCACACTAAGAACGCGCCAACAGTTTGTCTTCACCTGATTTATTTCTGTACTTTACACCAATGCTAACTGACCAGTCAACAGATACTAAATGGGACTTTGCCAGATTTTGAAAAAAACAAAACGATGAGTACGCTCTGCTTTGGAAATAGCCAGAATACCATCATTCAATTGTTCAGGAAAACAAAATAAATTGGTTTTAGATAATAGGGTTAAAGTGGAGCATTCCATTTTTTTTTACCAGACTGGCTCTGGGACAGATGCAGTCTGAAATTCTGGCTTTTTTAATTTTATTTAGTAATATCCAAACTGAACTAGGAAAATGGTGGATACACCCACGGTAGTCTGTTCATTTGATGCCTAACTGCTAATAACAGGAAAAAGGCAACTTCAACATAAAATCACATAGCTGTTTATCACATCATGTAGTGCATCACATAAAATATAGTATTAAAGTTATATTAGGGACTACAATGACCACACATGGATTAACACCAGCACATATATGCAAATGTCTTTGCGCTCTAAGACAGAGCCATTCCTACCATGTGTAAAAAGCATGAACAGACAGCTGAAAGAACAGAAACTACTGACCTCTTCACTTTGCCTATGTGAGCTCACATTCTGAACCTCCAAATTAGTGAGGAAAATGGCCCATTAAAACCACCAAAGTAATTTAAACATTTTATTAGGGGTGCGGAAATTAACGCTTAATCCGTTGATTAATCGTTAATTTCTTTAATCGATCAAAATTATTTTGATCGATCAAAGTACTCACCTCTCCGCCGGCTTCCGTCAGAGATCCGGTGACGTCACGGACATCGACGTCACCGGACTCCTCCCCGAGTGGCTCTATCGGCTATCGAAGGGAAGGGAGGAGTCGTGTGATGTAGTTGTCCGTGATGGGTAACGAAGGGAAGGAGGGAGGAGTCCGTTGACGTCGATGTCCATGACGTCACCGGACCCCTCCCCATTCCCTTCGTTACCTGAACGGAATCACTTGGGCCGGTGCTACGTGCATCCCCCCAAAACAGAACCCTGCTACCCTGGTGAGGCCCCCTCAAAGCTCTGGTGAGACCCCCCTCTGTATGTGCGTTATAATTAATCGAAATAAGTCGATTAAAAAAAATTCGATTAATCGAACAGGAAAATTTTAATCATTACCAGCCCTACATTTTATCAAAAAATATAAAACTATTTGTAATACACAACCCCACTGGTCTTACATTTCAAATGCAGCATCTAGAATGAGCCAATAAAGTTTTTGGTAGAAGCATGTATGTTGCTTCTAGTCTCTGCTGGGTATAGGCAGCTATAATACCCTTCTTCCCGCCAAAAAGAAGCTTTCGCAATGGAACATTCCCATTCACCAAGTACCATCAACGAGCAAGTGCATTATACATTTCTCACAGATTGAGAAATACTGGCACATATTATTGAGTCTGGAGGTTAATTGCTCTTGTGATGTCACAGTCAGACCCTATATATGGGTACCTTTTACATTAGCCAATAATAAATTATCACAATCACGCAACATACTGAAATCATGCATTAGCAAGATATTGGGCAGGATGCTACGGCATGCTTCATCATGGACATGCTTCATCAATGAACCTCAAATGAAGCTGGTTTAACTCATATGGGTTGACCCACCATTAACATTCCATGTTTATTTATCAGGTCACATAGCGCTCCAGTTCCTTATCATACAGCCTGTGCCTTGGTAGTAGTGCACTGGAGCATGAACATCAGCAGTTGAAATAGACAAAGACTCAGCTGACATGTCCCCACAATGTCAAGTTGCTGCAGGCATTGGGCTCTGTGGCCTGAAACCACCAACAAACCTGTTTTAGAAACAGCAAAAAGGTAGATTTGGGACTGCATTATCACTTGAAAACAATATTTATAGGCTGGAGTAAAGCACATGTAAACTTTAACACCAACCTAGTTTACCTGTCTTCTGCTATGATATAAAAACTGTGTAATACTTACCCAACAGTAGCTCTAGGCTGCCGACAACCGAATACCACAGCAATGAGACCTTTGCTCTCTGTTAAAAGACTGGCAGTGTCCCTTATCGGCTGGCTCTGCCAAAACATTACCCTTTAACAGCCAGCAAGTTATCTATGGCTGCGGTTGTCTTAAGGTGCCAGTGCAGGTTATAGGACAAAGGTAAAATAGATTGTGAGAACGTTTAGGTCCTCTATTAGTCTTAGCTACACTGTTAATTAGGGAACTGTGAAACTATAATTATACATTTCTAATATACACCTTCGTCGCAAGCTCAAAATAGTTTTTGAAAAGAAAAACGCACGGGCTAAATTGATAGACATCTTAGAGCAAACCAGTAACCTGACAAATAAAATCCATCATTATGGGATCACCTCAAAAGGTCAAGGAGAATGCAAATGACTGAACAAGCTGATCTCCCTAAATTATAATATCCTCCTCCATGTGTCCCTGCACTGTGCAAAGCTCTGCTCCCCAAACCAAGCTCTTTCTGGACAGGATGAGCAGGCTTCCTGCATGCTGCTCTGGGAGGGAGGGGGGACAGATCAATAGCAGCTGAATGCCATCTGCTTTGGCCACCAAAACTGTAACCCATGCATCTTCCTTTATTGAAAGGTTATTTTTATGCAAGTAAACAATTCATCGTCTCCTTGCACGCTTGATGCTCATTTACCACTTTTGATCAATAAAATATGCAAAACAACAATAAAATTGAATCCTAGGAGTAGTTGTGATTCCAGGGTGAAAGGTAATCAATAACAAGCCTGTTCAGTAGGGCAAATCGCGGGGTTACTGCTTGGAAGGTACTGTGTGTCCCCAGTCATCCGTCAGAGTCCATATAAATGTAATGCTTTCCTCAGGTAACAAACTTATTCAGATTAACCGTTACTCATCTATGTCACCGTGATAAGCCCAATGTACACAGAACACCGGCTAGAATATCACAGTGGCATACTGAAAACACTGGTGTGATCTTTACATCCATCAGGGATCCAAATCTCATTAATCAGATTAAATATGCAAGGCTACTAGTGGGAAATGGCATTGCTAAATCCAGATGGTTTTACATGATGTTTATCTGAATATTTTTTGCTGGAGATACACTGCTCTACTCCAACAGGATACAATGATAGATTGCACAGGAAGAGAGAGATTCTGTTATTTAAATGTCTTCACTGTAGTTTCCCCCCCCCCCCCCCCAC
>NW_017306308.1:1766344-1822367 GCF_000935625.1 Nanorana parkeri
GCGGTGCCCCCCCCCCCCCCCCCCCCGAATGTGACTATGAACAGGTCCCTTGCAATATGTAAGATTATACAAAATCTTTGACTGAGTCACAGACAAACATAGGCAGGCAGTAGAGGAAATGTATATTAAAATAATCAGAGGTGCAGATGGAAGGTAGACTGCAGACCTCTGCCTAGAGTAATGATGTCATTGTACAAAAGAATGAAATATTTGCGGATTAAGAAAATGTGTCACATGTAGTGTGTGATTAAAGTGTTGTAGAATGCTGTAAAGAAAGTGTGGTGATCACTTACACTTTTCACATTTATCCTGCTAAGGAATCAGTAGTGGAAACAAATGGTTTATGTTATTTCATTCCAATCAGGTCCGTCAGTCAGTTTTTTAGGCGGATCGGGAAGCCCAATGTGAGTCTATGGGCAGACAGATCTAAACGGACTTGTGTCTGTTTACATCCGATTAACCCCAACTCTGACCAGGTTCGGAAAAACAAATGGAACAGGGTTCTATTTTGGCAGACCTAATCGTTGTGGATCAGGAGTAATCTGATGTAAATGAACACATATCCACATGTCCAGAAGATTGAACCAGGGTTCTCAATACAGTTTTGGGATTAAACAGTTTATTTCTAATATTGTGATACCCATGGATGATTTTGAAGACTGCAATAAGGTCCCCTCTTAATCGCCTCTTTTCTGAGGTAAATATGTTAAGATTTTGAATGCGGTCTTCATAATTCAGGCCTTTAATCCCTTTAATTAATATTGGAGCCCTTCCCTGAACTCTCCCCAGTTCCAGGATGTCCCTCCTGAGAGTCGGGAACCAGAACTGTACCAAACACTCAAGATGGGGCCGAACCAATGATTTACATATATAGTGGAAGTAATGATTTCTGATCCCTTGCTACAATTCCTCTTTTAATACACGCAAGTATCTTGTTAGCCTTGCTGGCTGCTGCTTGGCATTGCTTACTATTGCTAAATCTGTGATCTATGAGCACCCCCCAAGGTCTTTTTCCATTTCTGACTTGCTTAATGTAGCACCCTCCAAGTAGTAGTTTGCACACATGTTCTTTGCTCCTATGTGCATAACCATACATTTTTCAACATTAAATCGCATTTGCCATCTTGTAGCCCATGCCTCAATTTTGCTTAGGTCCTGTTGTAATGCAAATATCTCCTGTTCGGAGTCTATTGCTCTGCATAGTTTAGTATCATCCGCAAAAAATGAAATCAAGCTATTTAGTCCAATCTCTATGTCATAGATGAAGATGAACAGGATCGGTCCCAGGACTGAACCCTGTGGCACCACACTCCTAACCCTTGCCCAGTTAGCGAATGGCCCATCTATCACTACCCTCTGGGTCCATTCTTGCAGCCAATTTTCCACCAATGTACATACAATTTCCTCTAGACCAATGGACCTTAGTTTATGAAGTAAATGTTTGTGGGGTACTGTGTTGAATGCTTTAGCAAAGTCCAGATACACCATGTCTACTGGTATTCCTTTGTCTAATTTAGTACTTACTTCCTCATAAAATGTTAATAGATTGGTCTGGTAAGAATGGTCCTTCATGAAACCATGTTGGTTACCACTTATGATACCAGTTTTATTTGTAAATTCCTGCTTGTTGTCCCATATAATGCCTTATACAACTTAAGAAGGACACATTAGTCATGATGAGGGTGTACATACCTGGTAGAACACTGAAAAAAGAAAAAGGTTCTAGCAACATATGCTCTTATATGAGAAACCCTGAAAGGATTTCATAATAGAAAGAACAGACCGATATTTGTGAATGAGTGACAAGGGAAAAGCTTGCTAGACCAAATTGCCATCAGCAAAAAGCACAGCACTACAATCTCAAAATGTAAAGTGATACATAGAGTGGATAAACTTTCAAACCACCAAGTTTCAGTAATTAAAAGACTAAATGAGAGAATGAACAGAACAGGGAGTGGCTAAAAAAACACGAGAACAGTAAAAGATCTGAAGAAACTGTGAATCAACAAGAACCCACAGAGTGCAAAACATGGCAAGAAATTACTATAGTATAGTAATAGGAAAAGAGAAATAACGCAACAACCAGATCACAGAGGAATTCCTTGCTTTGAACTACACAAATTATAAGATAAAAATGAAACAACAAAAATCTACATGAAAGTAAAGAAACTAGCACCAAAACCCAAATGTAATAATGAGAATAAAATTAAAAATAAGGAATGCGAGTGTGAGATACAAAGCAGATGGTAAAAATATATGGAAGAACCATGAAAGTAGAAGACCTAGGAAGGATGTCCCACAACCTGAAGCTGTAGAGATAAAAACTTATGAGATATTTAAAGCAATACAAGGCCACAAAATAAATATGTTAAAAGAGCAGGAAATAAAAGTAAAGCAAGAGTTTGCTCAAATCATAACTGGCACTTACCAAGGTGATGAAATTCCGGAAGAATGGCTACAGACTATTTTCATAGCAATCCGGAAGAAAAATATACAGTAAACTCTGTTATCCAGTATTCAACTAACCAGGAAAAAAAATCCCCTGGGTACGCACTGTTCTGCAGCATGTATCATCCTGGAAATGATCGTGTGCCTATTTGTCTTAATTTGTTTTAAGTGTGTATATTTGTCTAAAATTGGCTTTTGATTACTGCATTTCAATATTAATATGACGTCAATACAGAGTTTATGGTATGGTATAGTATGGGGTATGGCATAAGTGAGACCTCTTTTTAATAGTAACTCTTAAGCAATCAGAAACTACATTTATACGGAATCTACCAATCCCCGTGGATGCTGGATAATGGGGAGTTTACTGTAACTACAAAAATAATCTAAAACCGCATAAGTTCAAAACTCTAAAACATAATCGACTCATTACAATATGGCTTTTGGCCATACGTTAGCACCATACTGAAAACCCTGCTAACAAATCGGATCAACAAGCAAAAGGAAACAAACCTACGTTTCATTGGCTTTGTCAAGGCGTTTAATTGAGTCAAGCATGACATCCTCATAGAAACACGCTTCAAAAAGGGCCTTTGTGAAAAATTGGTCAGTCTCATAGCCACTATAGCTAACAAACAGTAAGGGTTTATAAAGATGGGTGGCAAATGCGAACATGCAACAACAGTAAAAAGAGGTGTGCCCCAAGGATGAGTTGTTTCAATATCTATACAGAGGAAGCTTTTCAAGGTATTGTGAAGGTCTTGGAATTCCAGCATATAAATCCAGGATGATACAGAAAACAAGCTGCGAAGATGATACGGTTTTGTTTGCAGAATCTGAGGACGATCTTACTTAATGAAATTGAAGAAAAGGCTACAAAAGTCTCTATCCAAATAAGCACTCAAAATGACAAAGAGACCAACAAAGTAAAATGAATGCTTGAAAATGAAAGAACAGAGCAAGTAACCAACTACCAATACATTGGAATATGATTAATGAAACCTGAAGAACAATGTTGACGCAAGAGCTAATAATGAACAATCCAAGCACAAGGAAAATATTTCTACAAATGCCGGTCTGGTCTGTTTTCAGGTATGGCGCAGATGAAGAGGTGCTGCAAAGAGTCAATGAAGCAAAGCAACGTTTGTTGGAAGAAATATTGAAGAGAAAATGCAGGATTGGTCAACAGTATTGCCTCCCATTACTGACCATGTCTTGTTCTGCACTGTTTCAGTGTGAAGGTGGCCTTCTTGGTAGAGGCAGGGCTTTGCTTCCTCATGTCAAAAGCAAATTTTGAGCTTAGTTCCACTCTAAAACTTCAAAAAATTCTATGCATATGTTAAGTTTTAAGAGGCATGGCAGAGGTGTATACACTCGTCTAAGCACATCTCCTCTCGATTCCGGCATGCAACCTACCACTCTAAACAACCTATGTGTGGGGAAACAAGATGCAAAAGCCAGCCAACCATCCTCAGTCTTCAGTGCGCGCACATAGATCCTTCCAATCCACACTACATACGTAATGGATCATGGATCACTGCACTCTTCAGTCTCCTTGTGCTGCAATCTGCCAGCCAACTGCCATCCTGTTCCCTGTGCTGGCACATAGATCCAACCTCTCCCCACCACCTATGTGCCAGGCAGCCTGATCCCCTGCAGTGCCTGCATGTAAATTGTCCATATAGAGGATAAAGACTTCCCCCTCCAGACACCGTGTCTAGGCGAACTAGAAATAGATGGTAACCGCCTAATTTATAATCAGCCTTGGTAGCAAGGTGCACATGGGAAGACTTACAACAATACAAAACAGGAAAAGAGTCCCCAGCACACTTGCCAGCTAGCCTGCGACAAAACACATTACCCTGTCTAACAGTATGGGTTAAAAACACAGGTTTTAGTTTATTTTAACGCATACTGTCAGACGGGGTAATGTGTTTTGTTGCAGGCTAGCTGGCAAGTGTGCAGTTTTTGTGTTTTGTCCCAGTTTCCGTTCTCTGCAATGACTGCCCGAGACAAAGTCTGCACTCCTGAATGTGATCAGGCAAAATGGGGTGGAACTTGTTACCAGGGCAAGCTGGCGCCAAGCAGGGACCAGGTAACTGTTTTCCCCTCTGGTGATATTGCTGCCTGTGTGGATCTGACCTAAAAGGCAGGTCACACAGGACCTCCACCTTTCCCAGGACCTTTGATTGCTGTCCTGTGACTCTGGACTTAGTCCTCTGATGTTCCTGTTGATTTTTCCCTTGCCGCGCCCTGGATCGCTGCTATATGATCTTTCCAGAGGTCCCATGTTGTGCCCGGATTGCTGCTCTGTGACCCTGGACTTAATCTCTGCTACACCATATTCCTACAGTACCTGCCCCTCACTGTGCCCTGATGGTGTACACCCTTTACAAACGCTCTGTTTCTTATTCCCTCACTAAAGAATCCCTGGCCAAGGGTCATTAACCAATCTTGATCTCTGTGTTCTGTTCTGCCCACACTTCCGTCACAGGATAAATGCAGAAACTTCCAGTAAATACACACTAAACCACAGTGATTCTGTTAGGGCTCTAAAGGGAATACTTTGCCTCTTATTAGATTTTCTACAGTGCTGCAGTAAGTAATAAATGTACTGCTGTACTCACTGTCAAGCTAATCAATGCTGCCAAAGTTTTGTTGACCTAACTGTAATCTATAAAGTGAGCAGCATTTTCTTTATTCCGATGACATCTTAGTTTACATGACATAGTGCTGCTGTATTTTCCATAGATTCTCTAATCACGATGTCAAATAGATACAACTTTTTTTTTTAACTTCTACAACAATTTAAAGAACAAAATAACTTTAAAGCTGGCCACATATGTTAAATCTGATTGTACAATCTGACACGAAACAAGAAGTGCACAGGCCTACCTAGCTGGAAAAAAGTTTAAATAGACTGTTTAGCTGCAGGAACTATTTGAATTTGGCAATCTGGCTCCTGGAATGGGCTGATGAGGGGTTTAGATGTGCATTAGGGAATATTTTAGGAGTTGACTTTTGTCAGTGTAATCTTTAAGGCTGTTAGTAAAGTGTTGGAGGGGAGTGTTAAGGGATCACTTTAGTAGTTAGGTTAGGTGTTAATAGACAGGTGTAAGGTAGTGATGGCTCTGAGAAAGGGGGTGTGCCCTAGAAACGCGTCAGCCACTTCTACACAAGACCGTCTGTGTGATGGCATGCTAGCTGGCTGATCGGATGGTGCTTGTGTTTTGTACAGAACGGATTGTATGCTCCTTGGCCTGAACAATTTCGGAAGTTATATGTTCAGCTTTGATAACCTTTGTGAGTAGAACCAGTACTTTTTAATACATAATAATAAAACGATTCTTCATGTAGAACAGGGGCTCTGTGCCTTTGTTTGTAGACAGGTGTATAGTTAAAAGCTAGGTGGGAGCTCTTAAAGTGACACTAAACTCAGGAATTACATTTTTAAAATGCATTGGAATACCTTAACTATTAACAAAAATGTAACTTATTTGTGCATCACTCAGCTGTAGTTCCACAAATCATGATGTACAATTTCTCCTGAACACGCACATACCTATCAACACTTGCCACTTTATCCTCTGCTGCACCCACCTTACAATCCTCAGGATATGTACTGGGCTCCCTGCTGCCTCCAGTGACAAGGTCTCTGATGGCATTAAAGTGACACTAAATTCAGGAGTTAAATCTTAAAAATATTTAGGTACTCTAACTATTAACAAACATGTAACTTCTTTGTGTATCACTCGGCTGTAGATACTCAAATCAGCTCTGAATTGGTGCTGACACTGTCCTTCCTTCTGGAGGGTGACTACTTTTGTTCCTCGTGGTCCCTGTGTGTGTTGTAAAGTAGCCACAGCCCCAAGCTCACTCCTGAGATGAACAACAACCTCAAAACAAACTATTAAACTAAACGTGAGATTGTATTCCATCACAGAAGTGAGCTTGGAGCGGTGGCTACTTTACAACACACACAGGGACCATGGGGAAGGAAGGACAGTGTCAGCACCAATTCAGAGATAATGTGAGGATCTACAGCTGAGTGATACACAAATAAGGTACATTTTTGTTAATACTTGAATGCATTTTAAGATTTAACTCCTGAGTTTAGTGTCACTTTAACCCCTAAGTGCCTAAATGACTCGCCACGTACACTGTACGTGACCACTTATTTGCGGCTCTGTAATGCTGGTAACCGCTGATTCTCAGCGTTTACCATTCATTAATGAATGCCTCAGCATTGACGCATTCATTAATTAAATAGTTAAGCTTTTGTAAAAGCTTCTTTCTTTCTTTCGATGAAAGAATGATGCAGTTTCCCACCGAAAATAAGACCTAGTACTATTTTTGTGAATTGCTAAAATATAAGACCTACCCCGAAAATAATGCCTAGTTGTAACCATTCTCAGGGCTGGTGGTGGCATAAGGGGCAACTTGAAGAGCTGCGGGAGAGAATCAGCGTTGCCAACGAAGCTAGTGCTAGAGGAAGTGAGGCGGCAGCGGAGCCGCATAAGCCGATGTTTCCTCTATAGCACCGGCTCCTGTCACAGGCGGAGTGATACCAAATGCACTCCGCCTGTGAGGAATCGATAGTGAAAGCGCGCTTCGGTCATTCTGGTTACCAATTGCTCTTGGAAAGGTACGGCACCCCTGATCACAATATTTTTGTACATGAATAGATGTTGATTGTTGTACATTAACAAAAAAAAAATTAGACCTACCCCGAAAAAAAGACCTAGCAAAAATAAATAAATAAGACACTGTCCTATTTTCGGGGAAACACGGTACAAATACCGGATCGCTTAATATCAATCCGTTATTGGACAGCTAAAGATAGCAGAGAGGTAGCTAGTGAGTCACCTCTCTGCTATTGGTTTTGCCAGCTCCATAGACTGGCCCGGTTTATGAAGCTGTGTGATACATTTCAGGCACAATGTTACAATGTTTCATGTGCCTGAAATGTATCACTTCTGATCGTCTGGGCAGGATCAGAAACCTTTAGTGAGATCCGATTCTGACATACTGTCAGGATCAGTCTCTAAGGTTATTAGCTGTTCCCAAGTTTGAAGCAGCCTAATAATAACCAAAAATTAAAAAAGTTAATTTATCAAGCAGTCAGTGTGTATACACATTCTATAAAGATGATTCGGGAACTGGAGCTTGGGTGTAATGTTAGGGCAGCCCAAACTCTGCATTATTTATATTGTGGCAAAAAATATGATGTCTCCACCATCTTGACCTGCTCATACATTATTTGCTACAAGATAATTACTCAAAATATTTTGTAGAAACATTTTTAGTTGGATAAATATAACAACTAATACCTATATATATATATATAAACAACTCATACCTGTCCTATTGGTAACTCAGGTAATATGCAATATTTTGCCTATAAATAGCCCAAATCACATCACAATGGCAGCTGAAGCCCACAGTGTGCCCTCATACCAAATCCAGCAGAACAAAATCTTTATATTGTGAAAAACCCTTCCATGTGCTCCTTACCTTGAAAGTGTGATGAGTGATGAGGCAGTGTGGCTTCCACATATTTTGCAAATGTTGCAATGTTGCGCAACTAAAACCTCTGTTTTTAACTCTAATAGTTAGACAGTGTAATTTATTTATTTTGCAGGCTAGTTGGTAAGTGTGCTGGGAAATGTTTGTGTTTGTAAAAAAATATATATATATTTTTGGTTCTCGACTTAAAGTTTCCAAGGACTGGGGCATGGGGTGGGGGCGGTTGTCTAGACTCTATGGCTTCGGGATGATTCAAGCTCAGGACTTCAAATCTCAGCAATACATTATATAGTAATGCAGAATACCACCAGCTATAGAGGAGTACAAATCACAGCAATATGTTATACAGTGATGCAGAATATCAGCTAGCAGCAGGCGTGCGGAAGGTCTCAGGAGGCGTGCGGAAGGTCTCGGGAGGCGTGCAGAGGGTTTTTTCACAATACACTTGGCTTTTATTCTTAGTAATAAAGACTATCTCTGGCAGGTAATTGTCCACCTGATTGGCCTTTAAAGGCCTGGAGAGCTGAGGATCTGAGCTGGAGAGGTCATTAGTGGACAGCCATGTGAATAACCGTAGCTGGCCTGTGTCTTTTTGCACTTGGTTAACAGTTTCCCTTGTAACTTCTCAGTGTCCCAGTGCCTGTAGAAACAGCCCTATTACTTACACTTACCAGTTCTAGCAATCTGCTCTTGGCTGTCTTCCAGGCTTCTTCACAGGTGCTCCATCTCCCCGTCTCCTTTCTCTCAGCTTGGCTCCCGCCCTGTCAGAGCTGAAAAGATCGCTCCGCCGCACTGTGGATGGGCGGAGTGATCACATTCTGACAGGAGGCAGAGGCGGCTGCGGCCCAGTTGCTGACAGGCCATGGACCAGTACTGGTCTGTGGCCCGGGGGTTACGGACCCCTGCTTTAGAGGATGCGGAGGGTAAAAAAAAATATCATAATGTAGAAAAACACCGCACAATTGGGATACATTTGCTGAATAGCACCGCACTCCAAGACACATATACAAGTATCTAAGATTCTGATGCCATTCACTCCCTTTTCGGATCAAAATGATAACAGTGGAAAAGGTTAACCATTACACAGACAGCGAACATCTAGATCTACTGTCTATTCTGCCTGTTTGAGTTGAAAATAATTAGAGAATAAAGTCACCTGTGTCCCATACACAGGTTAAATATTGGCATTCTGTACGACTAAAATGCCTCAAACTAGCAGTATGTGGGCTGGCCGATTAACACGCGTTACAATAGTAGAGTGAAATCCCAATTCACTGTCATTCTTGATATATTTTGTTGCATAAAACATTTTTTAAATATTACAACAATTTACGTTTCTTTTCATCACCTCCAATAAAATGCATACATATGAACTGGACACAGCGTAATGGTCTATCTATGACAGGCTAGAAGACATTGTTGTTTAAAAAAAATGTTTTCAAGACACTTTCTCTTCCAAACAGCCTCTCTTGCTCTCACAAGCAATTACTGACATATGAAATATGAATCACCATTGATTTTCCTCTTCAGGGGTCACAGCGCTCCCTGTTTTACGCACTCAAGGCATTTATTTTGGCGGCCCAACTTGACACATTTTCACAAAATGAACTTAGTAGCGTTACCCAATGCTTTGTCAAAAGGATTCTTCATTTTTTACTCTTTGACATTTGTTCCTTGCACAGCTCTTTGGGGAGCGACGAACAGGATAAAAACATAGAGCCATGCAATTACTGAAGAGACCAATCCTATATACACTATCCTCACCAATGAAGACATTCTGTTGTTCAGCTACAAAACAGGGTGATATTTTACACTGACAAGAAAATCTTGTATTTCCTCTGGAAGAGACAATGATGACTTCCATATGAAAACTTTTAAATTCAATAATAAGTGGGACTTAACGCTTTAATCCTGGAATGTGATTGCTTTCAGCTTGGAGAAAATGGATTGTACATCCATACTGCATTGTTTGATTTCAAATATTGCCTGACGCATAACTGGTCCATACCTTGTCTTCCCTCCTTCCTCCCCTCCTCTCTTTCCACTTGTTTTGTCATCCTCCCTTCCTCCTAACCTCCCTATAAATGGAAATTATATTGCAAAGCATACTTTATCCTGGATGTTAAGTTGGTTATGTTATACGCATTTTGTTATGTATGCTTCACTTGAATAATCCTGGAATGTGGTAGACATAGTTTGGAAAAAGAACATGGCTGCTACCTGAGGGCAAGCAGTAAAAATGAAAAAATAAAAACATAACAGACAGACAAATAAAAACTTGTTTCCCATGAGCGGAAAGTTTCAGTACGGTATTTAGCATCAAAAAGAGGAATAGAAGTCATTATGAAAGCTAATGTCTGTGTTTTCTCACAGAAAACTGTTTAATGTCTGAGGGACAATGGGGTGACATTTTTCCTTTGAAAGACAATTAAAGAGCTTGCTTGTCTTTTTACAGGGTATCATGAACTACAAAGCTAGGATGATACAGGCAGTCCACGAGTTACATAAATCCGTCTTACATACGACTCCTACTTACAAACGGAGGCTATTACTGTACAGCAGGGGTAGTTGTAATGCTTCCGCGCTCGTGCTGACGAGGAGTGCCCACCTTTTTGGGTCTGGTTCGTAGTGCTGTACATACATTACAGGAAGTTGGCTCTTCTTAGACGTGCAGATGAGGGGTGCCCACCTCTTATTCCGAGTCACTGTGAGGTTTTTTACTGCTGTCTATATCCTCATCAGAAAGATTTAATCTCACTTCCTGTCCTTGAGACAACAGGAAGTGAGAGAAAATCTACCCCATGGAAGGAAAATTCACTCCATGGGAAAAAGGTGTCTCCACTCAAGCTAAACCCCAAATTTTCAAAATCCAATTGTCACAGGGACAGAAAGTGAGGTGAAATCTTCTGAACAGGGGCACAAACAGCAAAAACAAACTTTACAGGTGGTTAACCATTCACTATGCTATCCAAAACAAAACAAAAACATTTTTTTGACTGGAGTTACACTTAAAAAATGTACCTGTTCCAACTTGCATACAAATTCAACTTAAGAACAAACCTACAGACCCTATCTTGCTCGTAACCCGGGGACTGTCTGTATAATGGTGAGTGGTGCTCAGTGGCTGGACATGGTCCTTTGCCATCTTCCTTTTGGGTGCAAAAGTGCACCACACCCAAGAAGAGCAGGATTAAGGCTTGAATGTCTCTACATGCAGTGTGTGCAGCGTGCAGGAATAATAGCTGCTTTGGTATTTGCAATATGGTCAAATGAGTGTTATTTAGTCATAACGATCATGCTGAAATAGACACAGGTTTCCACTGACTTCCCCCAACCCTTTTTCTCTTTAAATCTCCTTGAGGCCCAGAGCATTTTTTTGTTTGTTTTGGCGATGTCTCGGTTTTGCACATTATATCTTGTAGTCAACCTTACTGTATTTTACATCATTTTATTGGAACAGAGAGGGCCTTAAAGTGACATTAAAGGCAAAAATGTTTTTCCCTCCCCCCAATGTTAATGTCAGCACTTACCTTTAATTATGTTTCTTAATCCGATCTTTTTCTTTCCTGTCTTTTTCATCTGTCCCTCCAGCGCTGCGGCGGGTCTCTGATCCAGCGCTGACTCCTCTGAGCTTGCTGGCGCTTCCTGTCCCACGGTGTCTTTGCGGGTGCACGCGTCCATAGACTTACATTGTGTCCCTCCTCGCGTACCGGGCGAAAATGTGATCTGTGCATGCGCCCGCCCCAAGATGCTTTGCGGCCGCTCGATCGTTTTCAAATTTTCGGACAGGAGCGCGCAGGGAAGACACGGGTAAGTCTTAACCCTTTTAAAAGCAGGGTTTTTTTTTTTTTTACACTTTTTGCATATATCTACTGCTTGCTAGCACCAGATATATGCAAAAATAGCTGAGGCTTTAATTATCCTTTAATTTGCATTAATGCCTTTTTTCCTTGTTTTTTATTGGGAATAAATAGTAAAATTAGAGAGAAAAAAATGATTTTCCTGTTTTTTTTTACACTAACACATTGTTTACATAATTTGTCCACTCACATATATTTATCTCAAGATATAATAAAAGTCTGATTTTATGTAACATAGCGGAATGGTAAAGTTCAAAGTGAATGTATGTGTTTTACTTTATGAGAGATGTAATCCCCTTTTGATGCCATACTGTGGCACACAGGAGAAAAAAAATGGCATAAATTGTTAGTGCAGCATTAAGATAACATTAAGTCAGGTTGACAAGGGCAAAAATTAGCATAACAGCGGCTTTTCACAGGTTTGCAATCATTAAAAATTCAAATGACATTGTGTTCACCTATGTTCAATTACATGAGCATTTGATGCTTGCGCAGTGAACACAAATGTCATCCAAATCATCCAACATCATTGTTGCAACCTAGGGATTCTTTCTAGGAGGGAATATTTCTATTTATTATTAGGATGTACACAAAATTCTTTTTTTTTTTTTACAATTTTGTGCAATTCACTTTTCTTTTTCATTAATTGGGGTCTTAACCTGGTCATTGGAAACCTGAACCAACCACCCCCCTTCCCTATAAAGCTGTACAGCAGCAGATCACTTCTAATAGTTATCTATTGCTGGCTGCACTACCTGTCAGTACAGAGGCTCAGGCAGAGCTGTTAGAGCTCTGTCCAGCCAGTCTATACACTAGTACATCACTGCTATAGAGATCTATTTCTGTCTGCAATCAGCCAGCAATATATCACTATAGCAGTATGGAGAGGCTGGAAAGAGCTACAGTAGTGCTGCCTAAGCCTCCATACTGACCTAAAGTGCAATGATGTCACTACATTCCTGATGCAAACACTAATGTTATGCACAGCGCGCTTCTGGTATCATTGCAGTCTAAAGGTACATTATTATGCTTAAATTAAACAAAATAAAAAATGTATGTGTGTTCGTGTATGCAGGTGAACTGGTCCCAAAAAATGCTAAACTATTGAATGTGTCAAGGAGAAGAGTGACAAACAAATGCCAAACACATACAAACTGCAGAGACAAAGAAGAATAGAAGAAATAGATGGACCTGTAACAGGATAGCTGCTAAATGCCAAAAACAGAGCCACCAACGTCACCACTGAACTAGATCAGCACCTAGGTGATCCAATCTTAAAAAGAGGAAAAATGCAAGTCCAAGGAAAATGGCACATAATCTGGTGTACGGAGCACAAAAATGTGGATTCATGCGCAATGGATCGGGTTATCTTTCATCATATTACCAGGTTCCCATTTGGAGAGAGAACAGGGACACTTGCAACCCACAATGCCTGTTGGAAACTATTAAAGTAAGTGATGTCTTTAAAAGAAGTCATGATCATGTGTTCATGTTACACTTTATGGCCAAAGGTTTGTGGACACCTGACCATTGCACCTATATGGGCATGTTGGCTATCACATTATGAAACCAATAGTTGGTTGCTTTAGCACAGAAGCATAGTCATGCTGCAACAGAAAATGGGCTTCACTAAACTTTTGCCACAAGGTTGGAACTGTAATTGTGTAAAATATATATTTTTTTATTTTGTAGCTACGCATGAACTCAGTAATAACTGAAGGGTGACCACATATCTTTGAACATATAGTCTAGGCGTGATGGTCAGGTGTCCCCAATCATTTGGCCATATGGTGTATTTGGCCATTCACCCGCTGTATGAGATAAATGTTTAAGAAAAGCTCTGTTTGCTATTTTCACACAATTTGCACACATTAGCTACTACAGCAGTTTCCTTGTTGCAAGGTTTTTGGAACTAATTGCTTCCAATGACTCCGTTCTCCTCTGATAGCTTATTTATCAGATCAGGAAAAAGAGAGAATTAATGGTGCTTTCTTTCAGCAAGTCCTATAATTGGAAACAATGTTTACTTCACATTGTGTTCAAGTAATTAAGGGCAATTTGCAAAAAGCGCTTTTTCACCTCTCCTTTCTTACTATTGTCTGTTTGATTGGATTTCTCCAGGTACAGGTTATGCAGATGGGGATAAAACCTCACCATATTAGTCTGAATAAGAACTTGCTATGAGGAATGTGAACACTGCCAATTAATCCCAGTGCCGGCATACATTTATTTCTCTGCAGTTATAGAAAGCTAGGAATATCTCTCAGTGACCAAACCCATCTGCCTTCCTTCCTATATAAATAAAAGAAAAAAACCCACAGAGAAAGGAAAATAAATTATTTTTTCTTGATTAAGCAGCTGCATTTCTCCAGAGACAGAGAGAAAACAAACGATTAATCTTTTCGTATTTGTTCGGAGAAGAACGCACATGCCTTGGGTGCAGGATAGCCAGCGTACCTGTGGCAGCTAGTCTGCAGCAATTAGGCTTTATCTGGAAATGAATGGACTCAGTCAGGGGGCCCGGTCTGCCGGGACTACTTTCTGGAGGCCAAGGTTATACAGTTCAAATCCCCTGTTCTGGAAATATGCCTCAAAATTACCCACTGTGCTTGGGTATAATTAACAAAGCGGGGGAATTAATATCAGCTTGGTAATTGGAAAGAATTAGCAAGAGAAATATACATTAATCTTTACTAGTTACAGAGCACTAATGAAAATGAGCTGGGCTTTCTTGCTTACTTCAGGCTTTTGCTCCTGAAAACTTTTCATTAGCTTTGAAGAGTAAGAGAAAAAAAGGGATACACACATATTAGGGCTGCATTTATAAAGAAGCATTCGCAATATCAGCTGAAATATCAGAATTCCAGTACTTAACCATCCCATCCTTGTCTGGTCAGACTTAAAAGCCTCATACAAACAATTGCCGAAAACACCATTCACTGCATGTTCCTGAAGCTCACTTAGCATATTTTATGATGGCTACAGAAATATTGAGATAGCTCAATACACATGGGTGGATAGGGAAGCGTTAGCTTTAGAATGAGATAAAATTAACAGAGACTTTAGTGTCTGCTTACATCGACATTGTGGTCCCTGTTCAATTCAATGGCTCCCCTGCCAGGGAAAGCTATTGACTTATAGATCAACTCTGCTCCTTTTACACAAATGCTGAAAGCTTGTTAGCGTCCCTATCCATAAGCACAAGCAAAACTCTCAGACTGCACGAGGGAGAATCTGATTCTGTTCATTCGGCTTTATACTTTCCTTCACTCTTCACTCCATTTCTACACTTCTGAAAATCAGCTACTTGCAAGGGGATTGTTATTGCAAATATATTCTACATGCTGCATATGCAAAAGCATTATTTCTGAAAATGCTAGCTACCTGGCTTAAAACCTCTGAGTCACTTACCTGCTTAGTAGCAGCAGATTGTACTAAGGGAATGGTCAGAATTTCTCATTTGTTTATTATTATAGGTATTTATATAGCACCGACAATTTACATAGTTGCACATTCACATCAGTCCCTACCCTCAAGGAGCTTACAATCTAAGGTCCCTATCTCACATGCATACATAGAAGGCCAGCTTAGAGAGGAGCCAATTAACCTACCAGCATGTCTTTTTGGGGTGTGGGAGGAAACCCACACAAGCACAGAGAGAACATGCAAACTCCTTGCAGATAGTGACCTGGCCGGGATCCGAACCAGGGACCCCCAGTGCTGCAAGGCAGAAGCGCTAACCACTATGCAACTACGTTTAGATTTAAAGTAGTGAAAATAATCTGGCTGCCCGAGCTGCAGAGTTTGCACGCGGTGTGGATGGTGTGGTATGGTGCAGCGGGGATTTGCTTATAGAAAGTGGGCGATGCGGTTGGATGATGCAGCTGGGAGATACTGGCAGGAAATGTAGGATCAGTCTCTAAACAACAATAAGGTATCTATGGATGGTTATCAGGTACCATCCACCGCACATTGGCGCATGATATAAAGACAAACATTATGATTAAGGAATATGTTGTGATGATATGTACGAGAACTTTGATGAAAAAAGAGGTTGTCAGATAGATAATATCATATACATTGTGCTTGATGGTCCAGGGGGCTGTTGAGCCATAGGATAAGTTCCAGTAATATAATGGGGTCTGTGATTGGTTTATGTTTTAGCAGTAGTAGAATTGGGGTGTGGTGTCTTATTTTCTCTGGTGGTTCAAAATATATATATTTTTTTCTTTTTTGAAAAGGAATTGTTGAAGAACTCCACCACTCCATCCAACATCAGCCTCTGCCACCCAGGTATATACAGGTGGAGCTGCCGTCCACACTCCATAATAACACCATGCAAAGAAAAAAAAGCCTATCACTTAGGCTATGACTAAGTCCATAAGGCTGAAATGTGTAAGAAGTGGGTGGCAACTTTTGCCATGTTGGAGGGGGGTTTTTTTGAGGTGCAATGCGTACCACACAGATTAGAATGATTAATGTCTGTTGCTATTTTGATGAGAGAATAAAGGCAAAAGTCTTTAACTCTAAAACTATTTTTTGTATACACTAATTTATTTTTACCCAGTGTTTTTCGGCTGATCATGTGAGATCTCAGGGTCTCCTCTCTGCAGTCGACAGTCCACTATACAACAGATCCAGAGAACAGGCCTGCGTGATGACACTGGAGTATGGAGAAAGTAAGTAGTGCCTGCCAACTTTGTTTTTAAGAAAACAAAAAATAGCTGGACATGGGCTTAAAGCTAAATGTAAGGCAGATATAAAAACACTCATTTAATTATGTATTAACTTAAAAAATAATTAGATAAAATCATTAAATGGAGCTAGTGCATGTTCCTGAGTTAGACTTGTTCTCAATATCGCCTCTTGCAATCCCATGCACTGCAGCAGCGGACTGGGATATTTATCCCTTGGAGCCAATCAAGCTCTGACAGCATTGCGCATGTACTGACAGAGAACATAATCACAACAGGAGAGAGCAGAGTGATGGCTCACAGTGGGCTGCTGCTCTTCCATAATCCAATCAGCATGCGGTGAGTGGGTTTCTGACCAAGCTCTGCTGCTTCACTGGAGGTTAAAGGCATGTGTGCTATCTGGCAGGAGTGGCTGGATCATGAAGCTGGATGCACAAAATGACAAATCCCTTAACAGGGCCTAAATATGTATTTTGAATGGGTATTTAGCTGCTTGTCTGGAGTTTAGTTTTAAGTTGGAAGTATAGTGAGCATGTATTTTGAGTTATTATTGCAGTGTTTGCCTTAGAATAATTTTTGATGCGACTTTCATATTTCTCCAAGATTCCTATTACTTTTTAGTCTGTTAAATGCAGAGATCGCAGAATATCCACTAGAGGCAGGGTTTACCAACTATTACAAATACTCCTACTAACGTCTCAACAACTGTTGGGATATCAGCCCACATGTTAGTTAATTGTTTTTAATGAGTTAGCCAAGACACGTCCATTGTGAGAGCAGAAAAGCAAAGAAAAAAACCAGTGTATGTAATGTGCATATTTGGCTGCCCCCTGTAAATGTATAACTACAAACTATACATAAGCTGACCAATACAAATATATTTATCATCTCTACAAGTAATTCATTACTCCCATACCTTCCAGCACAAGAGCACAAAAAATTAGTGCTAAAGCTTGGTTGCACCGAGAACATGAAAAGGAATACAAAAATGTTGGCTAAATCTTGGAATACAAGAATTATTAGTAATTTAGGCCTTACAATTTAGGGGTTCATTTATAACACAGATCAGATATCTGCTCACGATTATCCTTTACAATGCCACTGCAAGTATTCCATTCATAAAATGCCTGCCGCAGTATTGTCTGTGATTTACTTTTTATGTTGTGTCCCATGCCCAGATGGAGAATTTGTGTTTTCACATTATTGACCAGTGACCTCATCAAACATCCCAATCTTAGGGAAATAGCAATCAGCCACCTCTGATGGGGTGTGCTTAGCTGAAAACATGCATGTAAGTTTGAATGCCCTTCAAACTTACATGCTGCCATACTGGTATCTTTTTGCATCTGTGTTTCGTAAAGTAGGCTTCTACAGTTGCTGCACAGCCTGTGGTTTGCTGGATGATATCTGGGCTAGACAATATCAAGCTCCTGTCTCAGCAGCCTGCTGTCCACTGAATCACATTGGGGTGCCATCATCACACTCAGTAATGCTTACTCCCTGTGACTGACATGAATATCCTTGCACTACTCAGATACTATTAGACTGCTGCTGGAATAGAAAAATGATCAGTCTGCCCTGTTCCTGGTACTTTCATATTACTACCACTATAATCTTGCAAATACATTACTAGCAATTGCAGTTTGACACCATACCTATCCTTGCACCAGTCACAGTGCGAGTGTAGCTGCATGTGTGCCCTGCTAGGAAACCAGTAGCTGACACAATTACAGCTCTGCTTCACATTGGGGTGATGATGAGGGTTCTCCGCTCTTCTATCATCACTCAAACTGCTGCCCACCAGACTTTTTCCAAGCAACTCCCAAGAGCCAGCCCACTAATACACTGTTGGCTGAGGGATCTTGGAAGCAGAGTGATGGGGGGAGTCTAAAGTATGGTATACACTGGTGAATTTTCAAGTGAACATCTCGTCGGAACGTTCAATAATGCCATGCCATTTCAAAATTCAATTTGATTTTCGTTTTGATTTAACATTTGATTTTGGAAAACCCCATTCACTGTTAGAATTTCGGTCAATCGAGAATCATTTTCCAACATGTTCCTTTGACTTTTTTCATCACTGCGGTCGGATTGGTCATCAATTTTACCCCGACAACTATTAGACAAAACATTTTTACAAAATTCGTTCAGTGTATGTCTTACTAAAATTACATGAAAGACATGTAGTGCTCTGTCCCTCCCACCGGTCAGCACCGATGTGAGAACCTTGACCCTGAAATGACATCAGTGGCTTAAAAACAAAAGTTAACTTTTAAGAAAATGAGCAAGGTAACAACAGCATTTTTTTGCATATAAATCCAAAATCAGCGCTGCTCCAGATAGGTGCACCTATATCCGCTTAAAGGGTACTAGCACAGATCACCTCTAGTGAATATAACATAAATGAATAGATAGCGATACTCCACAATACATATGCGACTTCCGTATTTCTTCAAATAGGCATATCAGGATACTGTACATAAAGCGCGACTTCTATTACATGTTTCACACCAATATGCTTTTACTCACAGACTCTTTTTGGATACCTAACAGGCGATAAAGAGGGGAGTTTGGGTATGTTTTAATTTTTACCCTAGATTTCAGTTAGACAGTGTACAATATTCCCTTTATTCTGTAAGTAAATACTTGTATTTATAAAATAATATATATATGTAAAATCTAAATATTAGGACTGGCAGGTTTTTTGGGGCTGTTTGTGTCCAGTCAGAGAGATTTCCCTTCATTTCCTGATCCAAAAACACAACAGGAAGTGAGAGGAAATCTCCCAATAATGAGGGGAAGTCCCCTTATAAACAGTTGCCATCCGAACAGGTGTCCCCATCTCCGTGTTGAGAAAATGGCCCACAAGGATCGAGCTCATCACCTTTGTTGCATTTTGCAGCTGTTAATCCCAATGCTCTTTGGTCACAAAACAGGGCATAATTCCTTCACTCCAGATAAGGTATCGAGGCTTTCCTCCCCAAAACATCTAACAAAATGACTAAATAGGTCTATTTTGGCATTCTGTGAGATGTGGCTAGGTACCTTTACTGGAACGAAAGATCTTTCATGTGTTTTTTGGTAGACGTGTAAGAGACCACTAACTGGCTTGCTGTTCCTAAATGTCACCCTTTGAAAGTGACTGTGTAACGTCCTTCTGTGGTGGTGTTGAGATCCTAGCAGTGGGCAAGTAACCATAACACAGCTTTGACTAGTAAATGAGGTCACAAGACAGCAAGGGTAAAAGTGTGGGGACAGTAAAATTGGTTGTAGGGTTTAGAACCACTTTAAGATGAAATCACGGTGGATTAATAAATGCAGAAGTCAATATGTCCAACTAAGTAGCTTAGCAGTTAACAAAACCACTAGGTGCAGTAAAAAGAGCAACAATAAGCAATTAGCCACCACTACAGCATTCAATACTAGACAGGAGATCAGGTGTATATGATGAATACGTGTAGCACACAAATATAGTACAAGATAAAATGTAACATACTTTTCAGATCAGTTTCAATAGTTTAACTGTCCCATTCAATGACTATGCTGAGCAGACAACTCATTTATAATATAAGAAACGTCTGTTGTTGGCACTGCTAAGACAGAATGCGTGTTTTTTTATTTTACGGCACTATCTAATCTGAAGTCAACGGTGGGTTTCTCGAGGTTCCAAGAGACGTGAATTCATCCTATAACCTCTGTCCTGCTGATATACACAATGATGGATTCAAGTTATTAACTGATCAAAAAGAGATGGATGGTCCTCTGCTCTCTCTAATCTACATCATCATCTTGATTCATTTAAAGATAGACCGTACACTTAACGAGAGAAGTTAAGGCTCCAATAGAATCAGTCGTATAATCTGAAGCGCTGTACTGAGCCCAAATCAATCAATACATTCACCTGTATGGGAAAAGGACTGTTAAGTACTTACAAGCGGGGCCATTAATATTATTTAAGACAACGCTCAAAGTTTTTAATAAGAACCCTGAAGGGGCTGGCATTTTCTGCTAGGATCAGATACTACTATTCAGAAAGACTTCAGCTTCAATGTTTCCTCTTCACCTCTGTTATGTGCTTTTAGCCTCCATTATCACAGAAAAACCAAATGTGGCTCCGCAGGGAGAAACTATTCCAATTTTTTCTTCTATTTTTCTATTTAAACAGCATTGCAAAGGAAATCAATACAGATAATTGCAAGAAAAACTAGATCAAGCAATTTTTTAAATTTATCAAGGACGGATAGCTAAAAGACTATGGAAATTTAGTAATTGAGCTTGTGCACACACCAAAACTGTCCCATTAATGACTATTCCAGATTCTGTCTGCAGACATAGTCAGTTACAATAGATGCTGCTCCTTGATGATTAAAAGTTTTCGTTTCCTTGGGATCAGGTGTTCCATATACTCTCGGTCCTACGAGGTACAACTGTAAATAAAGACCCAGCTATGGCTCTCCTTAATTGGCAACCTGATTGACTTCCCAATAAAACTTTAAAATATGTTTGTATGTACTGGCAGCTGCCAAGAGAGAAATAACCAAGTCATGGAAATCACCCTCTTTAACCATAACTAATGTAAAGAACCACATCTCTTGGGTCATGGTACAAGAAAAACGTACAGCCAAGCTCACAAATACTATGCCTAAATTTGAACTGATTTGGTCTCCCTGGGCCCAACACTACCTACCCCCCCCCCCCCCCCCCCCCCCCCCCCCCCTCTCTTTTTTTTTTCTCTCTTTACTTCTCTTTGTATCTCTACCCCTTTCTTCCTTACTTCATTTATTTTTCTCCTTCTCTCTTTTCTCTCTCTTAGGAATCTTTTTATCCAAATTGCTTTTTATTTTCTCATTGGACACTTTGGTTCCCTAGGGGACTCAATGACATTATTATTGTTTGGTTACAAAATGAGACTAGCCTTATACTATATTGTGATAGTATGCTTTTTCTTTTCTTTTGATTTATGTTGTCTGCAATAACATGTGACTCCACCGGTTGTACATTGTGTCCATGACAATTTTGTTTATACTCATTTAACCTTTAAAATGTATATGGGAAAAAAATACGTTTTCGTTTCCTGCAAAATCATCTGGTCCCCTGGGCACTGGCCCTAATTTCCTGTTTTACGGTGCATCCTATGGAGCCACCCTTGTGTGTGCTAGTAAGCTGTTTATTATCTCCACATACACACAGGTACAGCAAGGCAATCCACTCCCCTCCCTCCCTCAATCCTCCTCCTTTCTCTTTTCTCCAAGCTAGTAGATGGACAGCTGCTGGAGTCTGCTCTGTGATCTTGTACTGGACAGAAAGTTTAGGGAGCTGAGAGAGTTGGAACCAGCTGTTTGGAAACATGACGACTAAGTACATGGGCAAAAAGGTAAAGAAATATTTTGTTGAGCAATGTATATTTGTTTGATCTGGATTCAGTACTGAAAAAAAGATTGAGAGTTTAATACTACTTTAAATGCGTCTTTTATGTCTCAAAAAACGTTTCCTTTAAAAAGTGGTATAATATCTTCTAAGTCACGTACATCACTGCAGTACAGATGCTCATGGTGTCTGAGAGCACCGGTGCACAGTAGACAACCTGATGCTCCCAAGGTGCATTGGGCTGCACTACAATGCTGCTCCTGTTCCCCATTTCTCCTGTTCATGTCCCTATTGGCTTGCACAGCAGAGAAGGAACATAAATAGAAAGGCAATAATGCTGCTCCTCCTTCATACAGTGCATGCCAAGGCACCAATCCCCGTAATTTAATGGGGGCACATTTAAAAAGCAGCGGTATGGCTGCACAAAAACAAACATCACAACGATGTTAAAGGCTAGGTAAAGAAAATCTTACAGCTATGTTTTCTAAAGATCAATAAAATAACAAAAGCTATTTATTAGGTTTTCTTTGGTGTAAGCAGTATGGTCGGAGTTGTCTAACAACAACGTTTCTTCTCTGCTTCTTTGTTGGTTTTTCTTTCTAAACACTTTCCCTGTTCCAGATTCTTGCCTGTCAATAATAACTTATCATCCTAATTAATCATGCATTTATGTGAGACACAACTGCATGGCTACTGGTTAATAGTTCCACGCTCATTACTAGTTAATAGTTCTCAACACGTTACTCGGATTTCTCATTTTGGAACACTGTTCCTATTTCTTGTTTAATATGATTTTGTAATGTCTAGGAATATACAAGTGTATGCAATCTTGGCTATATCAAAATAAAAATAATATAAGAAATAAAAATTAAGGTGGAAATGTGCGGTTAGATAACATGGCAGGAAGCCATTCACTAGTGATTGTCCAAAGCAATACAACTGAAATAGGCTCTGCTTGTTATAAGTGGTCCAAGCTGAAGTTCCATGAGAGTTATAAAAAGAATGTAGTGGAGCCAGAAGTACTCTATATCACAAGCACAGGTTTTAAATAACTATACCCAATGACCCAATATACGTGTTATTAGTGTCCCCTCTGTATTTGCCTTACACATATCCAATAGTACAAATGCATCAAGCACATTTTATTGTTGCTTGAAACATCACACATTACAGGCAATAGACATACTTATTGTTGTGTTAGCTTCTTTAAAAAAAAAAATAGTTGTTAAACAATGTATGAATAAGACTTAAATGCAGTAAATTATGAATTCTGGAAATAAATGCCGCTCACATCTGTGAATAGATAATGGACTGAATATCCAGTGTAATGGGGACTGTAAAGGAGGGCGTGCATTGCAGGATTCTACAGATCTTTTCTATGAGTTTGTTTGTTAAAGGAGAACTATGGGGTCATAGTTCTCCTTAGGGTAACGATTTTTGGCCACACACCAGCTAGATTTTCCTTAGCATTGATCTGTTAGATTACTAATAACTATGTAGCATGAATGCACACCAGATTGGATATATGATGAATGGTTTGATCATATAAGCCCTTGCGCTACATAGTTATTGGCAAATTTTGCTTATCTGAGATATCAAATCTAACTGATGTGTGGCTGTAGCCTAATGCTGCCAATATAAATGACAATACACAATTGATTGACCTTATATTTTAATATATTAAAATCATTGAAACTGATTGTTCAACGCCACAAACCTAAAAGATTGATTTGGTCAAATTCGGTTAAGATAAGGTCAGGGATGATGCCAAAGGTAACTTACTGAATGAACTACCGAGGTAATTTCTTAAAGCTAGGATTCTTTCACGAAAATGATACTTACATAGTTTCTATCATTATGTGTACGGCTGGCATAAGACATCGTCTTACCTGTAAATACAACTCCAGTCCTTGCCGCCTCTGCTCCAGCACCTTAGGGATCCAGTTTCGAACATGCTTTGATGGCATCTCAGGTGTTTTAATAGATTTCTTTAACTTAAGGAAAGATAAAAAAACATTTTATTCCAACATTCAATTTAATTGGGGGATGTGTATTCTAATCAAAAACAAAATCTGGCCATATATGACATAACAAAAAAAAATCCACATCCCCTAGGTGACCAAACTTACCATCATTTGCCATAATTGGTCAGTGCCATGTGGAATTGTGATAATGACAATGTGCCGCTGTCAGTGCTCATTTATACTTGCATGGACCTCTCCAATTTTGTTTATTTTTTTTAAACAATCCTCTGTAACTGTTGAGCAATAACGGAGGGATTGTAAAAAAAACAAAAAACATACATGCCTTTTTTACTTCCCTTGCATGTCAGTCTGCTATGAATCTTTACCTCTCATACACTGCTAGATAAAGCCATAATAATACTTCCATTTACACTTCACCATTGGGCTGCAAAATCATCTGGCTTTGTAAATTGTCAGTAAAATTACAAACAATGCTTGCACTCATATGGCAGGTTGTAGTGCATCAGCGTGAGCTATGAATGTTACTATGCTTATGCCTTCACAGGCAGCCGATCAGTTACTTTGGTGAAGGACTTACATTAAATCTCATCAGTGTCTATGGCATATGCTATGTGACAGGTTTACATCACACCAAGCTCCTGAATGTTTTTTACACACTAAGGTCTTTTTTGGTTATCAACGTCAAAAGGCAAAAAAATCTCTTCTCTTATTTTATAAAAGTGTCAAGCCATCAAAGGGTCATCATCACAGCTGCTGAAGCTGCTGACAGGCCATGTGGGTGAGTGATGAATTGCACTGGATGAAAAGCGACAAACCTGAGACAATACAGGTGTCCTGAGCACCAGGAGGCCACAAGATAAATGCTCCACGGACAATTCCCGGTGACTAATGAACACTGGTGTCTACGCTGGGGAACCCAATTCTTAAGGATTTGTTTTTTAAGATCAGTTTGATTTCTCTTACTATTTTCTTTGTATGAGTCTCAAATATGATCACAAATAATTAAGAATTACAAATACAATTGATCAGTAGTTCAGTTGCATATAAAAAGGACTATCTGGGACAAAATGCATTTTTCCTTTTCACAGTGAGTTCAGGTGATGGCCCCTTTTGTATAATAAATAAGTCTAGTTAATATCCATGTTGTGTTGCTACTAACGGTATCACTCTAAAAGGTTTTTAAAGTACATAGAAATATGGGGGTGTGGACATCCCTAGAAAAATGCTAGATGTTTGCTTGTTACAAGACCCTCTGTGGGTCAGTGACCTGGAACACCTATAAATATTCTGGAAAAGGCTTTACTTGCATACTTCTGGCTTAGTGACTGCCAAGAAACTTGCATTTGCAGTTCGAGAAGTCATCAAATGCAGCCCCCACATTTCTCTCAGGAAAGGTTCCCACCTTGGTTCGTCCAGTGTTTGTGTGAGGGACGTCTAGGTTCTGTAGCTTCTTCTTAGAGTCCAAAAACATACTGTTGGTTCAACAAACTTCTACCTATAACCATCTATGTAAAACATGAGCTACCTTGGCATACACTTTACACTTGCACTATTTGATATCTGTGTTCTGTTTGCAGCCTCTCACTTTCTTTTTGTAAATTTCCTTCAAAATATCACTGACCTTCTATAACCACTGGATCTTTAACGGTTTAGTAGTTTGTTTTTATTCTGTGAGCAAGAGTTGCTCTGCTACCATTAAGGCTTCATTATTAATAAATTAGGGTTTCATTCATTAAGGCTTTATAATTATTACACTCATTTTATTTTTCAACAAAAGATTTAATGTCCAATTTAATCTGAATAGGTTTAAAAAAAATGTTTTTCTCCCTATAAAAAATTATGATTTTTGTGTTTATAAACTATATTATAGATTATACATATGTAATCAATTATAGATCTATATGCTCATTCTTATCTCAGTCTTGTAGCCCTGAAGATGGGGGAGATTGTTTTGGCTCCTGAAATGCATTAACTCTTTTGTGTTATCTTGTTGTGAATTAGTTCTAGTAGGAATCTAGATTCCTGAACCTTTTGTTTGGGACTTTCATTGGATTTTGTAGAGACACCAGATGGCTACCTAGCTAAGGATGCATGACCCAGTTGCCAGTGCACCAGCTATACCTCCAGATATTTTAGGCCTGACTTACATCTTTTTGTGTACTTTTTTTGTGTGTTTTCATTATACGTTCCGGAGAGTGTTTGAAGCTTTAATGTGTATATATAAGAGTTTAGCCCCCTGGATACTGAAAAAGCATGGAAATTCATTAAAAGGTACTAGGCATGGATTTTTATGCATTGCCATAGACTTCTATGATCCTAACAGCGCATAAAAATTCAAAGAAAAATGGACATGCCTTATTTTTCAAAATACAAAGCATAAATCTGAACGGGCTGCTTTTTAGCATGTGTTTCCCGGACATAGGCATCGTTTTGCATTCTGACATTTGGTACTAAAACGTGGATGTTTGAACAGTGCCTCAAAAGGTGAATTTCGAGTCGATAGCTTCCATGATGCCCCCACCTTCCCACGGTTACCCTGTCCATTTGTGTAGTAAAACCTCACCACGCTCTCACAATGATCATGGGATACCGAATTACCCAAACCCAGTTTTCCAGCTATCGCGACTCACGCTACCACTGCCCGGACAGGGGGCACCCCAGGAATTCTGCACCCCCATCCGTGGGGGAGCCCTGGCACCCTCTGCCCACGTTCTCATTGCAAAGGGTCGCTCCATACCTGTTGAAATCACTCTATATGTTGTAATATGATGTAATGTTTGTTGGCATAATTGATGCTATATTGTACATGGCTCAATCTCTTATCCATGAGTGCTATTTAAACATTTTTTTGTACGACTTGGATAAAAATGTGAAAAAATACTTAAATAAAGAATTTATTTTAAAAAAAAAGGTGAATTTCGGCACAGTTAACATGCAAAATAAAAACAAGAAATATATGTTTTGTAATTACCTTTTTATGGAGTGCGTGGAATTCACTGTACCTCTTCTCCACAAAATGTCTTCTTCCATTCACAAGGACCTCTATTCTAAAAACCTGAAATTAGAATATGAAGTCAGTTAATTATCGAACATTGTCCATTAATGATCAAACCTTATGTGAAATCTAACTTCACAGAACATAAAGAAAAAGCACGGTATTGGCAAATTAGAAAAAAAAGCATAAGTTATTATTATGGATATAAAAGTACACCATACTTTAAAAATATCTTCATTGTAAGTCTGTGATTCAACTTTTAATAACCTCTTTAACTAGCGATTATTTTATTATTACAATAAAATCAATCACTAAGAATAACAAGCTAAAAAGGAAATTGCTGCTTCTGACTCAACAGATACTTCCTTAGTTGGAACCTCTCATCTTTGGCCTCGTACACACAGGTGGTGAAGGGGTGGTAAAACCGTCTGGTTAATGTGCAGTTTTACCACTTCCTACCCCAGCTACCCACTGGCAGTTTTACCACTCCCTATCCAAGCTACCCAATGCTGTATGCATGGCTGCAGCCACAATGCTGTGCATAGCAGCCATAAATGTACATGTCGCATTTGACAGGCGGGGTCACTAGCGCATTAACTGAAAAGAATGGGAACACAATGCAAATGCAGTTGCAGTGCAGACCCATTTATTTCAATTGTTGCAATTGACAAGTGACACCACCTGTTACTTCAGCAGACGATCCCATTGGGACAAAAAAAACCACAAAAAAACAAACACCTGCATTCAGGAGGCAGCAGTATCGCCTCCTGAACCCCGAGTAGCCGTGCAACACCCCCTCTGAAAAGCAATTCACTGTGGACCGCTTTTCAGAGGGCGGTGGAGACTGCATCCTGTGTGAACGATGCCTTACGGGGACTGAGCGCTTCATTTCCAGGTTTCACCTGCAGCAGCCCCTACTGGTAAACACCAGTACTGCAATTATTTTAGCCTTACTTGGAGGCCACATTGTTATCTACTGCAACATCTTGTAATGTAAATATATCCCTGAATGAGGGTATTTATAAGAAACCATTACTAATATTTTTACTTCGATTTTTTTATTTTACAAAAACAAATGCAACTGGAGATAGTCATGTTAAAGAGAGCTTCTCCACTCACACCCCAAATATTATTTTGTTATTGCGGGACTCTTTCGGAGGACCACATCCATATACTGTACATATCTGTGATAGAACAGAAAGGTAGGTGTAGAACTATGATTGTAAACACAAATGCATTCCAAACTTACTAGAGTCAGGAAAAACACTGATAATTGACACAGTTCATCTTACTGTATAGATAGATACCAATAAATTAACTACACTCACAATCAACTAAAAACAAGCAGCTTGATTATGTAGAAGAATCTCTGCCAAAGGTTTGGTGTTCCACTGCTTTAAGTGTTAAATAACTCAATAAATGTGCATTGTAATGACAAAAGCATAATAACACTGGCATGTTTAGTTGACATGTTAATTCCTCTGTAATCTGTATATTTATCTCTGGTCTCAGCTGGGTGCTTTGTCCCATTCACAACCTACACAAACAATATGATAAACCTATGTTTTCATGTGTGACAAATATGACAGAATTTGCAGCTAGCAGCAGCCACTGGAAGGTTAGAGAGCCAGAAAAGTGGCCTCTACAGACTCTCTAATTAGGAGCCCAAATATGACATGCCAGTGACACAAGGGTCAGGGGTTGGAGATCCAAACAGATGACAAGCTACACAGAAGGCGTCTCCTAAAAGATAAAAGGAACATCAGAAAATTGCAAACACAAAGTTCTAACCCTATTCAAAGTGACAACTAATAGTACGTTCTTCAAGCAACACCCTGTCAATCATCAGTGACCTGATCCACCAGGAATGATCCTAAATTTCCTTATTAAAGTGTCTACAAAGTCATAGCAAACTGTTTTTGTAATGGCCACACATGCTAATCTAAAGCCCTTCCACCTCAAAGGATCAGGAGTCCTGCTATGACTGACATAATAACATGTCATTTGGTCACCTTTATAACATTATCTACTAGCATTACAATGGATGTGCATCCTTCATCTTTCCTTTTCTTCCCTTTTTGATGTTTCATCACTTTTGTTTTGATCCTCTGGTCCTTTCTATGGCAGGCATGGGTTTTCTGGATGTACATAAACAGTCTACATAATAGAGAAGTTAGAATGGGTCTCAGCAGCCCAACAAAAATTCTGGGGGGATGGAGTCCAAAGACCAACTTTAGCCAAAACCTTTTTAATTTTGGGTAGAATGGAAACCGTCAGGCATTGGTTGATGGCTGTGTCCCTGCTGGTGATAGTTCCTCTTATTTACCATTTTTGTGTTTGTACTGTGGAACGCCCTTCCATGTACACCTTACATTGAGAGCTGCCAGTAGCAGGAGGCGAGTGTATAATTTCCAAATGGGGTTAAAGATAGATAAAAAAAAAACACACACACACACACACACACACACACAGTTTATCACTGTGGCTTTATTATTGCATTCTTCTTGTACGAAGAGTGCAGATTTTTGCAAGCTGACATATTATGGCTGATCTATAGGTAAACTAGGTTAAAGTTTAATCTGCTTATATTTTGTCTTCCCTGGCTTCTACTAGTATCGGTGCTGAGTATTTGGGCGAGTAGCTGCCCGGTTTCCTGGTTGGTCGGGAAGCTGGCCAATCAGGAAGCTGGGCACCGTGTAATGACGCAACTCCCGGCTCTCTGATTGGTCAGGAAGCAGGCTTCATGCTCCTTCATCACCTGGTGACGAAGGAGCATGGAGCCGGCTTCCTGGCCAATCAGGAAGCCGAGTGCCACGTCATTACATGGCGCCCAGCTTCCTGATTGGCCAGAAAGCTGGCTCCATGCTTTCTTGTCATCTAGTGATGAGAAGCATGGAGACGGTTTCCTTGCTAATCGGGAAGCCGGGTGGAGAGTCTAAACATGCTGCCCGGCTAATCAGGAAGCCAGGTGGCCAGTAATTACATTCTGCCTGGCTTCCTTAAAGGAGAACTATGGGGTTAAGGCTTTTCCCCATAGTTCTCCTTAGGGTAACGGGAGGACACAAACAGAGTACTGGAAAAAAAATATCGATACTCGTACTTGATACCGAAATACCGGTATCGGTGCATCCCTAATTTTTACCTCCCCCCTTTTTTTTTAGACTCAGTGATGTCATTATTGGGTCTCTATGCTTCTCTATGCAATGTAGGCAGATCATGGCTATTGGGAGGAGCCAGCAGGGTGCTGTACATAGCTTCCTAAAAACATCACAGCACCTTACCTCAGTACTCATCTCAAGAGCCCTCAGGCCAGATGCAAGCAATGCCCTGGCTCTTGGGAAGAGTTAAAGAACACTGAGCAAATAAAACCTTAACCCTTGCAGCGGGGCTACCTGGGGAAGAAAGAGCTATATGATGCTGGACACCCTCCAGCCAGGAAATGACGCAGGCTTGATCTGGTTGCTGCAAATTCTAATGCACACGTTGAGAAGCTCCGTTAGAAGAGAAATAAAAAATAAGATAATTTAGAACAGCAGAAGCTGCAGTTCAGCTTTAAAAAATGTGTCTGAGGAAATGAGGACTTATGGTTTATAATGTAGAAGAAAACAAAAACCTTAGCTTTCCATAGCCTGATGTGAGATGTTTTATTATTACTATACAGGATTTATATAGCGCCAACAGTTTGCGCAGCGCTTTACAATATAAGGACACTTCAGCAGTGTCGACAACAGTGTGTGCGTGCTAACCACACTGCTCCCACCTCTACCCACCAAACTGGTCAAGGAGGCACACGGGCAGGGCCAAGCTCAAAAATGACAGCAGGGTTGAATACCTGCATATTTCTAGTTACCTATACAGCTAGGTCTTCTGTTTGTTTTGCTCCGTGCTTTTCACTGCCATCATCTGTGACAGGTCTACTTGAATACTGTAATTACCTGTACAATAAATATCATGTCTGGAGGTTAGAACTATACATCACGTTTGTCTCAGTGTAACTGACACAGTGCAGGCAATGTCTGTTTAACAATGCAAGGAAATTGGTTCACGTTCCAGAAAGTGCCAAAGTAAAGACTGAAGAATTACTCAATGAAAATAAACAGAATTCTTAGGAAATTGATTTGTAATTCAACAATACTATCAACCAAAAGACCAAATAAAATATACATTCTTGAATTAACAACAATAACAATGAAGAAGATTACATGCAAGGCGTTACGCAGGCAGAAATTTTTAAACCAGGAACAACGCAGCTAAAAAAAAAAAATGTAGATGGGAATGGGCTACATGTATACAAGATGAAAAAATATTGTAACATAAGAACAACTGCGGGCAGAATAAAAATGTACCCTTGCAGTGGGGCTACCAATGTACTACAAGGGTTAAAGTGATATTAAAGTAGAGCTGCAACAGTTAATCGATTAAGTCGATTAAAATAGTCAAAATTTTTTTCAAATGCAGATGAAATCACTTATAATAGATGCTGCTCCATGTTTTAAAGTTTTAGTTTCCTGCAGAATCAGCTCGTCCCCCGAGTACTGGCCCTGATATCCTGTTTTTGGATGGCTCCTTTCTCTTGCAGGGTCCTATGGAGACACCCTTGTGTGTGCTAGTAAGATGTGTCTCTTCACAAACACACAGACACAGCAAGGCAAGTCACTTTCCTTCCCCCACTCCTCCTTCCTTTTCTAAGCTAGTAGTTGGACAGCAGCTGCAGACCGTGCTGTCCCTTGTGATCTTGTACTGGACAGGAAGTTTAGGGAAGAGGAGTGGAGTTGAAAAAAGAAATAGATATGCCCACCTGATCCTCGGTTCCATCTGGCTGCTAGACTGGTCCCCGCAGCCTATTCACCTCCGCTCTCCAACGGTCTAGGGACCTGTGACATTATCACGTCCATTTAATTGCATTGGACCTGAGAATGCAGAGGGACATTTCACAGCCAAAGTGGAGAGGGAGGGAGGTGAGCGGTCGCCACTGTGAGACCAAAGGTCGGGTGAGGATATCTTTTTTTTAATTTTACACTGCAGACCGAAATAAGCACTTAACCCCTGCAGTGTAAGGGTAGCCCCATTGCAAGGGTTAATTTTTATTCTGCCCAGAGTTCTTTAATGATTCAATAATTCACCCATTTACTACCAAGTATTTTTTGGTCCATGCATTGTTGATCTATATAAGTATATTTTATAATATGTTGTTCTGATATTTAATACCAAATTTGTTGGAGACGTTCAACGTGCTACACACATCTAAAAAAAAACAAAAAAAACTTGATCACAGTACGCATGGTGTATGTAGCATGTCCTGTCCTTATCCCTAGCTTGCACTCTTCCTGCCACATTTGCTGGCAATTCCTGGCTGTCATTTTGACAGCCGGACGTTGCTGTGTAGATAAAGCAGCAATTACAGTGGATGCTGTAAAATAAATAAATAATAAGGACCTCGCGACACGGTTTATAAACACTGCTGTGTGAGATAAAGATCAGATGTGATTCAGAGATACAAAGTAATATTAGTGTTATTTTTGTATTTACTCTGTTGCATTTATCTGTAGATCACAAGGGTATCAGGGTTTGTTCTCACAAGGTGCAGTCGCATCCTGCTATACGGAAGAAAAGGCTGTTAAGAACAATTACACACAGCGCCTGTCCCTTCTGGGATCAGGTCTTTCTACGGACGCGCACGCCCGTCTGATAGAGCACTCATAGTACATTGCATCTCTGCATTTTTATACCTTGCAAAGCATCGCTGAGTTTTGCAATGCACTGCGGGGTATAGAGTTGAATGATAACTCATTTTGTGACATTTAAATAAAGGTTAAAAAATAAAAAAAAAGAAGAAGAAAAAGCAAAACAATTGACAATCTGACAAGTAAAATAAGTTTACCCTTAGTTTACCCTAATCTGCCCAAATTAACGCCTTCCCCATAGCTATTATTTTCCTGATCAGTTTTCTAAACTTTTTTGTTTTTATTCATTTTGATAATTTTTTTTCGTTTTGCATTATGGAAAGTGCAAAAAGGAAAACAATTACTACTTGTAAATGACTTTGCAATGCTTTGCACCAGAATCATAAATGTAATGTAATTTTAAACACAACAAAATATACAATAATATTTAGACTTGTTATCTATAGTAAAGCTTGGACAACACTTGTATCATTTCTCATTCAGCCCTGTAGGCTGCAATTTCCATTGTCAGCTATCCTTTTTTTATGTCCTCCTCTGTTTTTTGGGACCTAAGCGTGACAGATCGGAGGTAATTAGATTTAAATGGACATACGTCCGCATACATCCAACTGCCCATAGACCTAACATGGGTCTAATTAGTTCAGTGAATGGACACTGATCAGCAGGTGATCTTTGCATGGATGCCCTGCTGATCGGAGTGGACTGGCACTCATGGAAACCGTATTTCCATATATGTAGCCGATGATGGGTAGTTACATATATTTAGCTGTCATTTAATAAATCCATTGTTGTTCTTATAGCAATAACACAAACCTGAAAAATGGAGAATATAAATACCCGACACACAGCGCTCTCCATGTATCTCTGTCATCCAGAGTCCGGAATCAGCAGATTTCACTCTAGCCCCTAGATTCCTCGTGTATGATAAAGAACAGGATCTGCTCCAAGAGATTTGCCATTGATTTTTTACCCCTAAACAAAGACTCCCTCCTAGTAACATGATCTATCATAATCAGACAATTTGTATCTTGGCCTTTGCCTTTGGAACAATGACTTCCAGAAAATATGTTGACTTGCAAAAGTAAAACTAGGCTTTCTAGCAGCTGGTCCAGTCATATATACAATGTGCCTGAAGTAATCCTAATATGAGTGAAGTGACATTACTACTACATAGACGGCACTACCAGCAGCCTGCAAACCACCTTGTTCTAGCTGTAGAGTGTATGCCGGATGATTCCAATTTGTGGCATGTTCTGCTTTAAAAAGATCAAGCAATCTTTATGGCCAAAAACCTGCTTCTGACCCTTTCCTGGCTCCTATACTGTACTGATCTCCTGGCCCATCACTATGATAGGAGTCTTCTCTGTGTAGAAGGAGGGAAACGTTAGAGACAATATGTAGGATCAGGAAGATGGGACATATACATGCCAGTGCTTGCCAGGGATTTGGGGTACCAGGGACACTGTATGGGTACGTTTAGATTTTCTCCCAGCGCCTCAGATCCATAACTCAATGACAAAATACAGCTCCTATTCAGGCATCAGAAAATGGCAATAAGCAAGTGTCCAAACCTTTTTAATAAATACGGCAACACATTAAGGACATAGAATGCATGAAACAAACACAATGAACTATGGCAGGGAGAGCCCACTACTGGACTTCCCAAAATATTGAAGCAGGTGCTTACGCTGACCAACATCCTGCACCTGCAAGTGAATATATCTTGTGTATGTGGAATGACCCTTTAAGTAATCCAAACTTCATCACACTGATATTTAAATAGTTAGCAGTTACTTGTCTTGTAGTAGACAAAACAAGACAATCAATGTTGCTAATTCTCTAATCCAATTACAATTCAGAGAACCGGCTTTTATAGTTTTTCCTTTCCCAATCTTTTATTCAATTAAACACATTCTCTAACGAGAAGCTATCTAATGATAAGGAGAGATTTCTTCCTCAATTTACACAGAATTATCAAAAGGCTTCTCCCCAAATCACTCCTGCGGCAGAGTTGACACCTATTTACATGAGATCACATCAAGACGTCTCCACCTTGATAAAATGCAGATGCCACAGAGTATCAGGACAGCACCAGACTCCTCACACACACAGTCCAAAACAGTTTTCTTGATCCCTCTCAACCTGAAGTCTTGTCAATATATGGATTGTCTTGCTTTCTAATTCAGTGAAAAATCTAGTTTTCCATTAGTCTCTGCCTTTCTCATTTTCCATACAGCTTTACTAAAAGTAATTATTAAGGGCAGATTCAAGAAAGCAATTAGTCAGCTACTGGTTTGTAACTTCAAAGGCTTAATACACAGAAGTTTGATTGCCACTGCAAACACAGATGGGAAATCCTGGATGCTGAAATGGGATGCCTCCATCTACATTCGGTCCAGCCATATGCTGGAGGTACCTGCAGATCTCCACTACGGAGAGCACTATACTATAAAGGTATAGATCCCACGTTCATAAAAGCATATCAATGGCACATTATTAAGAGGCCTGGTAGATAAAGATTGCAAAGTTACATTTTTAATAAGTTTATTAAATGTATACATGCATACAAGCCCACACACCATATCAGAAGTAACTGTGTTTAAAGCTGAGCTAATTACATAGATGAACTAATATTGAAGAGCAGTCTAACCTACCGAAAGGATTTGTATTTCTGGCCACCTAGTCCTGTTGCTATATCCAGGTCTACATGATTGGATGTGGCCCAAGCTGGGATACCTCCTGCACCTGAAGGAGGGGTTTTTGGTGCTTTATTTACCATTCCCGTTGGTGAGGAGGCACACTCGTCTCCTATTAGGTTTGGTAGACCACCACAGTCTCCTTACATTCAGGAATAGCACACAAAAGTCCCTGGCTCATATGAGGGGATAACACGCCAGGCACATTGTGATTAAGTTATTTAGTTGCTCCTCTTATGGACACAGTCACTCTCGGGCTGTGTGCCTAAATTAGAAATTCATTAAATTAACTAAATTAAATGAGTGTAAATTGGCAGCCAACACAGACAACTAGGCTGTATGAGCACAAAATGCTTTATCTAGAGCCTTGGTTCTCAACTGGTGGGTCGTGACCTAAAAGTGAGTAGCGACCCCTTGTTTAGTGGGCCGCCACGCGCCTCCCCCTAGCGCAGCAATGTCAAATTTGCTGCCCGACGTCGAGTGTCGATCTGAGGTGGGGTGGGCTGGGGGTACGGTTGTGAGGGAGCTCCATTCATACGTGCATTGCTTACAGCTCCCTTGCGTGTCCTGGAGAGGTGCCTGGACTGGAGTGACGTCTCATTCTGGCACCTCTACAGGCACGCATGAGCTGTACAAGCAATGCACATGGAGCTCCATTACAGCACAGCAGCGCACACTGGGCCGGCCCCAGGAGATAACTCTACTCCAGTTCTCGTAAGGTAGGGAGAATGGGTGGATCCTAAAAAAAAAAGAAAAAAAATATTGTTTTTTGGAGTGTATGTGTGTGCTAGAATGTCTGTAAGTGCGTGAGATTGTGTCTGTGGTTGTGTGTGTCAGTGTTTTTGAGGGCCCGTTCACACTAGTAAAGTGCGTTAATTGCACCGTCCCATGCAATTAACGCACTGTACAATGCAATCGCACCTACTGTGCGTTCTGGTGTGGGAGGCGTGTTCCATTGCCATTCATTTGAATGGCACCCCAAATGCACCTCCCACTCACAGTTCGATCGCCTGCACTGGACCACAGACCGAATGGTTTTGTGTGGTACCACAATACCGTACGTTCCATTGCAGTGCAACTTGGTTCACGACTTAATGACCGAGGACAAATGTGGGTCCTGAGGTTATATAGGTTGAGAACCACTGATCTAGAGACAAACTTGTTGGTACCCCTACAGCTCACTGAAACAATGCTTCACTCGTCCTGAAAAGTAATGCAATTAAAGGCAATTGTCTTATATATGCCTGCATGCCTTTGGTATGTCAGAGTATAGCAAACAAACTGTGAAAAAAGGGAAATAATTGCTTATTCTACAACGATATTCTAAAATGGCCTGAACAGATTTATTGGTACCCCTAGAAAAGATCAGAAATAAATGGATTATAGTGGTATTTCAAACAGTTTCTGTAATTAGTATCACACGTCTTCAATCTAGTAATATGTCAGCCAGTGAATTTAAATGGAGAAAAGTAGTCACCGTGAGCACCTGCCTGAACATGAACCAGAAACTGCAAAGGAGAAAGTTGTCTGAGGAGATCAGAAAGAAAAATATAGACGAACATGTCAAAGGTAAAGGCTCCAGGCCCATGACAATGCAGCCAACTGCCTCAGACGTGGCCATAAGAGGAAAATCAACCACGGATTGAACAGAAGGAAAATGAGAATGGCCGACAAAGAGCCAAGGAAAACTTCCAAAGAGTTACAAGCTGAACTCCAAGGTCAAAGTACTCGAGTGTCTGACTGTGCAACCTGTAAAGACAAAAAAAGGCTAAGACCTCAGATGTTCACGAAGGTCAAAAATGAAAAAGTACAATGCAAAAAGAAAAACAAAACCACCAACATTTCGGAGGCACAGAGACCCCCTTTCTCAAGGTGACAGACGACTGACACCTGCAACACAATAGCAACAAAATATTAGGTTAAGGGTTCCCTAATTCCTGTCCATGCCATTTCCATTTGTTTTTTTATATTCCTTTGAATCCAAAATCAAAATCTGGAACAATGATGTATGCTTATTATTGTGGCCAGTTGCAACATTTTTCAAAGATAATTGTATTTTTTTTTTCCATGAAAGGTTACCGGCAAATTTGTCCACATTTGTGGTAAATGAAACATGTAGGCTGCCACTAGTGACATCCACTTCTGAGAATGTTAGCTGCTGTCTCACTAATCCAGTGTTTTTAATATATCAACACGAAGGCTGCAACAACTAATCGATTAAATCGATTATTATAGATAATGAGAATCGTTGGCAACTATTCATATCATCGATCTGCTTCTCCGTTCTCCTCCCTGCTAGTGTTGGCTGCAGCGGTTTGTGTCCCTTTCAATCCCCGCCTGTATCGGCAGCGGGGACACAGGCCACTGCAGCCGGCACCAGTGAGGAGGAGAGATCGCTGTGAGTCTGCAATCCCCTGCCCCCCCCTCCTGTAGCTACTCCTCCTACTCCTCTGCCCACCCCGTTCCTCATCCTCTGCCGTCCCATTCTCTGCTTCCCCATACCCCCTCTTCTGCCGGTGTTCTATCAATCCATCGGATTAGGGATTGATACAACACCGGCGTCAAGTCTCCCATCAGCGGCTGGAAACAATAACCAGCCTGCTATTGGATATTTTAAATTGCAATAGCAGGCTGGCTATTGCACCCGCCCACTGCCTGCTGTCAATCAGCAGAGGAGGACCTGAAGGAGAACTTGTCCTTCAGTTCCCTCCTCTGCTGATTGACAGGAGGCAGTGGGCAGTTGCAATAGCCAGCCTGCTATTACAATTTAAAGTAACTAATAACAGGCTGGTTATTGCTCCAAGCCAGTGCCTGCTGTGTTGACATTTAGCTGCCTCAGCAGCTGAATCCAGTGAAGTAGAAGGGTGATACTAGGGGTCTAAAAGACCCCTAATGTTACCTTAAACAGAACCTGTCACCTCCAATGTGCCATCACATAGAGGGCTTGTGAGCCCCCCATGTGGTAGCAATGAGGTTAAAAAAATATTTTTGTTTTAAAATCCCCTCTCCCCCCCAGAAAAATTGAAAGTCCCCCAACCATGCAAATGCATGTATACTAACGGAAACACAAGTCGGGTGCACCTACATAGAAAACCGACGATTGCGTGGCACAAGTCAGGTATGGCGGCATATTTAATTAAGGATGCTATTTTTTTAATCCGATTAATCGAAAAAATTATTGGCTAACTAATTGATATGACAATAATCGTTAGCTGCAGCCCTAATCAACACTGACCTGGAAAAAAATATACAGGCAATGGTGTACTGGCTACATACGTGTTCTAAATCAGTGGCTCAAAGTATGAAGCCAATGAAAGCCAGGCTAATAGCATTTTCAGATGAAAATAACAGGCCACAGATTTCTCTCACTGCAGCTTATCCTTTTACTTCACCAGAAGTAATGTCGTTATACTGGAAGCAGCATGGGGCCATAAGCTCACATACCACCCAGCACACTAAGGGGGATTTGAGAATTGGTCAATAATATATCAAGATATCAACAATATATTTATTTCATATTATCCTCACATGGGTTAAATTGCACATTTTTCTAACATGGGTCTGCGTGAAAAAGGCTAAAGGCCGCTCATTAGGAATTTACACGTGAGGACAGTCTATGGAAACATTTTTAGATAGTGAGAAGTTCGAGGTGTTATAATGGTTTTGCTATCTGTGACCAGTAGATAAACTGAAATGAACAGGACTGGGTGCAAAGGATGACTGATAATACCCAGCTATACTGCTCATGTGTAGGAGTGCACTTTGCTATGTATGTATCATTCAGCAATCAGTGTAGGGCACAAATATGTATGGAAACAAATCCAATACTAAATCTGATTACACAAAAATGTCTTCTTTTCTCTAATCAAACTTGTAACACGTTTGGTGTGCTAGTAAAATCATTTTCAATGTGCAGTTGCTGGAAGATATAAATAGCTGAATTATTACCAAATTATTTACATTTCGATGTGTGTGCTGGGAAGGGATGATCAATCAATTATTAATTTGATCAATAGCAAAAAAAATTAAAAAATTAAAGTGGGAAAAAAATGCACGTGTGGTATCACTGCAATAAACAATAGTAAGTTATAGTCTAATTGGTTATAATAATGAAAAACATGGTCTTTTTAGATAAACATGTAAAAGAGATCATATTGATATAAATATTAAAGTGACATTAAAGGCAAAGCATTTGTTCCCATCCCCCCAATGTTAATGAAAGCACTTACCTTACATGATGTCTCTTAATCCGATCTTCTTTCCTGTAGTTTTCAGCCTTCTCTCCAACGCTGCGGCGGGTCTCCCATCCAGCGCTGACTCCTCTGTCCTTGCTGGCACTTCCTGTCCCACGGTGTCTGCATGCAGGTGCACGCGTCCATAGACTTACCTTGTGTCTCTTCCCGTCTCCCGGCCGAAAATCTGGACTGCGCATGCGCCTGCCCCAAGATGCTTTGCAGCAGCCCGAGCATTTTCGGATTTTCGTACGGGAGTGCGTGGCGAAGACCGGGGTAAGTTTAAACAATGTTCTGTTGGGAAAACTTGGGTCCTGCCATTCATGCGGATGTTACATTGACAAGTACCACCTACCTAAACATTGTTGCTGACCAAGTACACCCTTTCGAGGAAATGGTATTCCATTTCCATATTCCATATTCTTTCAGCAGGATAATGCACCCGGTCACACTGCAAAAATGGTTCAAGAATAGTTTGAGGAACACAACAACAAGCTTGAGGTGTTGACTTGACCTCCAAATTCCAATCAAGCATCTGTTGGATGTGCTGGAAAAACAAGTCTGATCCATGTAGGCTCCAACTTGCAACTTACAGGACTTAAAGGATCTGTCACTGATGGCTTGGTGCCAGATACCACAGCATATCTTCAGAAGTCTAGTGGAGCCCATGCCTTTAGGCTGGGTTCACACCGAGGCGTATCGAATATGCGCGTTTGTCGCGCGTTTTTACCGGTAAAAAAACATGCGACAAGCGCGCGTTTCCGAGGGCTACCTGACTGTATCCCAATGGATACGCACGGCAAATACGCCCCAAAGAAGCTCCCATAGGCAATCATTGGTTTTCACGTGTTGAGCGTTTTACAGAGCGTAGGAACGCGCTGTAAAACGCCCAGGTGTGAACCCAGCCTAACGGGTCAAGGAACTGCTTAATATTAAGCGGGTCGTCATAATGTTATGGCTGATTAGTGTATGTACAGCCATTGTAGCAGTACACAGTGGCTGTGCTTTACTACTACTAGTTTTAATTGAAAAGTATGCACTTCCTGTGTGCCTGAGATCTTAACTCTTAACAGTTGTTAAAGGAGAACTATTAGGCGAGTTATTTCCACTCTTCCTCATAGTTAGAGCTGACCTGTGACAAAGAAGCTATCACAGGTTGGCTCTATCAAACGGGAAGTGAGCAGAAACATGTACTAATCCGCTCACTCCCTTATCATTTCCCTGCAGTGAGAGGTGACTGTCAGTCACCGCTCCCCACAGGGATTCCCCCTCTAGATAGGCAGGGCCAGCTGTCACTCATGCAGATGGGTGGATCTCATCAGTATTGTCGGGATCTGTCCCGACTGCGGCGCTTTGGGTCACGGGAGGAGGTTAGTGTATGTCCTCCCGTGACCCTAAAGAAAACTATGGGAGAAAACACCTACCCCATAGTTCTCTTTCAAGGATATGGTAATTGCTCTGAGCTCACTCTAAAGGCTTAGCTTGGGATTTCTAAAGTTAACACACCAACGATCTGGAAGGGCAAGCTTGCAAATATGTGAAAGTCATCTAAAAATATTACTTGTGGAACACATAATGAGAAAATACAGAACATTTTAGATTTTTTGGATAGAAAATAAAATCATTTTTTGCAAAACAATATTGCCAAAAGAGAGCCTATTTTTTCCCCCAAGAAAAAATGATTCATATTACCGTTATCTTAAGTAGTGACAAAGGTATTGCCAAATGAACAGGCCCATAGGGGACCAGTAAAAATACTTTGGTCCATGAAGAGTATACAGATATAGGAGCTGAAGTGGTTAACATGTTTACTCATTCATAAGTAGCAGTAAAGAAGCTGTAACACAAGCCACTCCTGAACTATATAGCTGCATGTACTGTGAAGTGGTTCATCCTCAAAGATCACAACAAATACCCTAAAGTCAGTCCAAGTAGGTTTCTAGCAGCGTATGTCACCTGCTGTGTATTTACATTAGAAGGCATGCAGGCTGCCAAGATTTTTGTGCATTAGAAAGTAAATAGGAAAGAAGCTGTGATGTCAGTGCCTCTGTTGTAAACAATGCCTATAGCTACGACGGAGAATGGGGGCTTGTTCAGTATATGGTATTAGTTTAATGTGCATAGTCTAGGAACACATTTACTTTTAGTATATATTGCTGGGACTTATGTAGCCAAGACAATGAATTGTCCACCGAACCCACCAGAGAAAACCCACAAACAATATCCTGTCTATATTGTGAGTGTGTTAGATATATTTACCTTCCACTATATTTCTATCTTTTTATTCTCTGTGAACATATCTTTTCCTGAATAACAAAGTTAAAAGCCCACATATTGAAAGGAGTTTGCTCAGTGTCCATAAAAGACCATGGCCAATATCAGCAACTCCTCAGAATGAAGGTCTTATTCTGGGTTTGTACACAGAAGGATCAGTGCTTGTATTTGATTTGCTAGCGAAATTGTGGTTTAGCAACTGCATCCAAGTGACAGAAGACTGCAGCAACAGCAGAGCAAGATACTTCAGCCCAAGTTCATTTCAGCACAAAGATCAGCACTCAGAAGTCTGACCCATTTCATTACAACAATCCGCTCTAAGCGGCATCACACTAGATCATCATCATCATGTTTCTCTATAGAACAGCAGACAGTTTACATTATAATTCTTGCTTCACTTTGGTCATCAGCACTTCATAACCAATGTTTTTAAAGAAAAGATATGTAGTTTCAGACAAATGCAAACTGTCTATATGTCTGCTATTTATCTAATAAAATGCCCGGTGATCCTGCCAGAAATCAAGCTTCAATGGGTGACATTACTGACCATCAAAACTGGCATTAGAATTGCCATCAGAGTTGTCTCACTTATGGCTTCTATATCTGGGGTTGGACTAGTGTTCTATACAAATATATCCCAAGCCAGCACATCACTGCGCTAATACTTCTATAATATGTACTGCCACAGAACTCTGCTAAAGAACCTTCAGTCTAGACGCAAGCAGTGGGCCGGTTATGGAGCTATGCAAACATTAAAATGGCAGTGTGAAGTGGGTGTTCATATGCAGACTGTATTTGGATGCTGACCCCCCCCCAAGGTAATGCCCACATGTGATTTCAAGCATCCATGATTAAAATAACTGAAATCCAATGAATGAAAGAGTTGGGTTATGGCAGACAGTCTAGGAGGAGGAAAGTGCTAGACGATGTTGGATGTTCAACAAACTGGAAATAAAACAGGCTCTCTCTGGTTTGCTGCATGCACACTGTGAGAAGTGTAAAGTGCAATTCAGGCACTGAAGAGCCTGTGCATCTGTGCAAGACTGAAGGTAAGGCCGAAATTCAGCTATAAATGTATATAACTGTATATTGAAAGAGCAGGTGAGGGTTTACATCGAATTGAAATTAAAATGTAATATTTACAAGACAAAACGTGGGCTTGCATGTGATATTAGAACTTTTTAACCTTGAATGGTCAGACCTCCTACATGTTGTTTCATCCGAAACTTGGAGAAGAAGTGGAGCTATTGGCAGCACTAATTCAGTGTATTTAAGGGGGAAAAAACATCAAACACTTTGCTGCAGAACTAGAAGATAAATCGACAAACAGTGAAGAGATAAAGAAACAGCAATGTTGATTATCTGAATGATCACTCAATATCTGTTGTCAGTTGACTTGTGTCCTACAGTCCCTGGAGAACACAAATAAACAGTTCTCAACACTCTATAAACAATAATTCTAGCATGCTTTAAAGGAGAACTATGGGGTCAGTGTTTTTCCCCATAGTTCTCCTTGGGGTAACGGGAGGACACAAACTAGCGTCCTCCCGTTACCCTAAGCTCAGTATATATATACTGAGACGCCGCACCTGGAGCGGATCCTGACTTAGATGACGGGATCCGCCCAGCTGCGTGAGTGACAGCTGGCTCTGCCTATCTAGAGGCAGAGCCAGCTGTACCCGCCCCCTCCCCCGTCCGTTCCGCCAGTCAGCGCTGGCAGATCGGAGCGGGGAGAGGGGAATCCAGCCCCTCCCCCTGTCACGGCAGAGAGCCGTGACAGGATCGAGAGGTGAGGGAACCCGGTATGTGTTCGCTCACCTCCCGATCTACTGAGCCGACCTGTGACAGTCTCATTGTCACAGGTCGGCTTAGAACTATGAGGTGAGTGGAAATCACTCATGTCATAGTTCTCCTTTAAGAGAATTCACTACAGTCCGCAAACACATGTGATGACGGCAGGAAAAAAGGTTACAGCAACATGGCTGCATATTATATTGTAGTTTTAGCTAGTACCGGTAGTAGATAGTTCCATTCAGCGGTTTATCCAAACAACTTCCTCTACAGCTTCTTCCACTGTAGAGCCTTGTTCACACCGAAAGCGGTGCCATTGAATTATATCTACTGCTAGCAAGCAGTAGATATATGCAAAAACATAAAAGGCTTTAATGGATGGCAGGACCCAAATTTTCCCAGCAGAACATTGTTTAAACTTACCACGGTCTTCGCCGCGCGCTCCCGCCCGAACATCTGAAGAGTCTCGGGCGGCCGCAAAGGATCTTGGGGCGGGCGCATGCACACTTCAGATGTTCGACCAGGAGACGAAAGGTAAGTCTATGGACAGCGTGTACCCGCACAGACTCCGTGGGTCATCAGAGAAGGACAGAGGAGTCAGCACTGGATCAGAGACCCGCACCAGCGCTGGAGGGACATCTGAAAAGGACAGTAAAGAAGAAGATGATCGGATTAAAAGGTATCATTTAAAGTAAGTACCTACAGCAGGATTGGGAAGGGGGAAAAAAAAGTTTGACTATAATGTTTTAGAACATAAGTCCATTTATATGGTGACCTGTACAACCTAGATTTGAGACTGACTATCCTGTTTTCTTCCGCACCATCACATTTTTGTTTTGTTTTCTACGCTCGGAGTCGGATGCCCTTTACACATCTCCGTACCCCCATAATCCCATACCTTCTCTTTCTCGTTCTGATATGTCCCATATTATGCCTATGTCAGTTATCCATTTTTCAAGCAACGCCCGAGTACTTGAACTACTTAGTTGTTCCTGTATATATCCAATGTAAACATTGCCAAGCCACATACTCTGTCATACCCTGGTTACCTATAACTGTCATAGGGCACTATGGTTTATGATTTCACTCTGTTTTAAAGTATTGTAGTATTGCAGTTCTCTGCAGATACCTTCTGTTTGGAGTCATGTTGTTATCTTTGTATTGACAAATTCTGAATAAAAATCTACTTGCTAAAAAAAAAAAAGAAAGAAAGAAATGAGCTCCATCGCACCTAACGTTTTTCAATGTAGCGTGCATGAGGCCTGCTAACTCTTCCATGTGCGTTTACTGCAACATTTCCAAATCATTCTGTAAACCATCCATACACACAATTCACATGTCACATTTTAGCTTTTCCATTCAATCAGCCCCACATATTGTTAAATTCTTGACAAACAGATGATTGTATGACAGGGTAAAAAATATGCACTGATAAATGTATGCTACAGTCTACCTGCTAACTTAACAAAGAGGAGAGCATGAGCTGTCAGCCGTCTGTCAGGCCGAGCTGACATCCTTGGCAAGCTATCAAGCTTCTTGTTTCTGACGTCTGTTTACATCACTCAATGGCACCTGACAGTAGTGAAAGGCCACAAAGAAATGCTTATTGATTACTACAAAACCATTTGACGAAATAGATGAGGTTATTTAAGAGTACTGCAGGTGCTATAGGGTGAAGACATTCGTGTGAGTCTTAAAATGCTATACGACTTCATTACATCATGCCAAAAGCACTTTTCATATCACAGATCATTCTATGTCTGCAAGGCAATGAAGACATGTTAACCGCTCTCAGATTAATTATCTCTAGAAAACTTGCAAACTAGTTGGCAAGTTGTCGGGTAAAATTTAGTAAGCATCTCCGAGATCTTAATTTCAACCAGCTCACTCTAGAAGCATCAATAAAGGAAGGTTAATAGAGAACGTCTGTGCCCGGTTTAAGGGTAAATGTATGGAATTTAATGTCGTTAACAGACTTCATTTTTTCGAAGATGTCAGGTTTTGAGAGTTGTGCTCCATTGGGCTTGTAAGCTTTAAACATGACACTAACTTTCATCGCTGCTAAAACCAAAGTCCAGTATTTACAGGTGCTCTTCAAAAAAATTAAAGAGCAAATCCCAGCAAACCTGTCCTTTCACTGCTGAGAAGATACCAACTGGTTGAATCAGCTGCCAGCACTTGTCACACTTCTTGGGCACAGTGCTGGAAAGATGTCATGGCTGCAGTTCCTAACTCGACCCTATTGTGACAATAAACAGGGAGTCATACTGATCTATTTTTACTGAATAATAATGCAACCTTAAAGCTACTCAATCCCTCCCTACCACAAAAATGTTTTTCATTTCCGGAGAGAAATATACTACAGTATATAAATCACATTTATCCTTTTTAACGCAGAAATCCAGGCAGATGTAAGAAACACAAATTAATGCATCTAAAAATATATCAATAAACCATTACATGCATTTTTTTTCAATGCAACTAGTGTAAGCACCTATATATGACTTGGAATGAGCATCTTGCTATCTCCTATATAGCAGAACTCAGACTGATGGAGAGACAGTAAGGCGGCACCAAGATTTAGGTGTGCTACATGCAAATGTGCTAGGGAGGAACAAGCTGACCAGAGGAGAGAGCATAGTGGGCAGAGGGATGACCTCATCAGTTTCCTGCTGCTCATTAACAGTCCAAACAGCAGATAGGGGTGCCGAGATGACACCACTGTATTCTTACAGAAAGTTTCTAGAGAAAGTGGCGTCATCTGATTCTGCTGTTTGACAGCACTGTAAATGTCAGCGCTGGATGGACATCTTATGGCAGATAAAGCAGCTCTCACGTATCTCTTACAGGTTTGTATTTAGTGGTTTGCCTGGATTTCAATTTTAATGTGTCTGGAATTCTGCTTACAATGTCATGCATAACTACAAAGCAGTCACAGGTCCAAAACTTTACTGATTAATTCTGACAAACCCTGAAAAAAATTAAATAATAATAGCCCCATTGACTACAACTGGTGTCACCATTCCCATCTTTTGATTTTGTTTGTAAACGATAGGGCTGTAACCAACTATTCGATTAATCGATTAACAGTTGTCAACTATTCTCATTATCGATTAGTTGGTTGGATCCCCTAGCTCTCCTCTCTATGCTGGGAGGAGAACACAGCACACAGTGGGCGGGTTCAATCGCCAGCCTCCTATTGTAATTTGAAATGGCCAATAGCGGGCTGACTATTGCACCCGCCCACTACCTGCTGTATTTACATTCAGCTGCTGTCTGCAGAATCTTGCCACTGGCAGCTGTCATTCCCTGGCTGAAGCTATTCAAGTGCCATGCGATTACAATACAATTATTAGGAAAACAAATATAAAAAAGGTGGGAAAAAAGTCCTTTTCTGTTTCGGTCTGACAAATTCTGTTGCAGGAGGTGCGTTGCAGTGCAATTCATTTCAGTGGCACCCTAAATGCGCCTCCCACCCACAGTGTGATCGCCCACACTAGAACGCATGGTTCCACAAGTTTACTTCAGAATACAACTGCATGCACAATTTTGTGCACGGTCCCAGTGCAGTGCAATTGCAAAAAATTGTGCATGCAGTTGTATTCTGAAGTAAACTTTATGTTTGTAACACTGCATTTGTGCATTTTATTTTAAATTAAGGATGGTATTTAATTTTTTTATCCGATTAAACGAAAAAATAATCAGCCAACAAATCAATTATGCAAATAATCATTAGTTGCACCCTAGTAAACGACTATCTTCAGATACCGAGGTCATGGAATCTATGAAATGATTTTACACTTGTAAAGTAATACAAAACAATGGTAGTCAGAGCTGTAACTATAAACATGAAACCGTACCGTGTATGTCAATCTCTAAGCAAACTTTGCAGAGCTGAATCCCGGTCCCGCCAACACATGTCTGCACAAAGCTAATATTAAAAAGTATCTTGACCTTTCAGACTATTTCTCCATCAGCACGGCCTCAATAGAGATTCAAACTTTTTTTTTGGAAGGGGAGCATGTATACTTTTTGTCAATTGCCAAGTCCAAAGAGCATATCACTGGAGACAAATAGAAAGTGACTGTGTGTGACAGGGCCATAGGGAGCGGGGAGAAGCCTGCACACTGCTCACAGCATGCCTGTAGCACTATGAACACATCACTGAAGACAAGATCACCAGCACATGCTTATTCTGGCCACCCCTGAGTAAACACCAGAGAATTCTGAGAAAGTCAGCTGAAAAACAAATGTTAAATATACAACACTGACCAATCCTTATTTAATCAGTCTAAAGAAAGATAAAAGGAGAACGTCAGGCTTTAACTAGATATGCAGACTGAGACTTGTGATAAAAATATTATTTGTGATGGGGAAGAGAACACAAACTATTTATACAACTGACATCATAAAAAAAAAAAAAAGGGGAACAGAGCATGAAAAATAAACTATGCATGACTTTCACTTCTTTAATACACATATACGATATTTGTCATGAAAGAATTATACAGTAGTAATCTCAGGGTACAATAACATCTACTTGTGCAGATTATAGATTTTATACATATTGTATACATCACACCCACCACCAAATGCTGAGATCTGTTATGCTGCCGCTAAATTGAGAATACAGTATAAGATCAGATGTTTTTTAAGGCAAATGCCATCAAAGACTTATTTCATCATTTCCTTTAATTGTAACATTGGGGCAAGCTACTGTGCCAAGTCTCAGCTATGGAAACCATGAGATGAATAATGTTCATGTACACAGCAGTAAAAAAAAAAAAAATGCATGATCACTATTTCATTATGGTCATGTTCATGAGCCCTAATGCGTCTAACAGCTCCCAATACGATGATGGGTTCAAGGCTGAGAATAGGCCCCATACACACACTTGTGACTGGTGCCACTTCGCACAAAATTACTCTGTGAGACTCATGCAATCAACTGCAAGAGGGAGGCACTGTACAATACGACAGCAGCCACCACATGCAGTGGTTCACAAGTAATCAAATATTCTGTGATTTACCACAGACAAGCAAACCTGGATGCAGACTGTTTGTGTCCAGGTGTGCTCGCCGTAGGTAATCACAGCACGTGCGAATACATGAGAACAGCCTGTGAACGGCTGCGGATGGTGACAACTGCCATTGTATTATACAGCATCTCCCACCCCCACAGCTGATCCCATGAGACTCTGCAATCCAATGCCATTTGCAAGTGTGAATGGAGCCTTAAAGCCCCTTTCAGACGGGCGGTCCGATCAGTCAGTCTTTCAGACGGACCAGATCGGATGCCCTATGTAAGTCTTTGGGCAGCCAGATCTAAATGGACAGGTATCCGTTTACATCTGGTTGCCCTCAGCTCCAGCCAGGTCCAGAAAAACAAAAGGACCAGTGTTCTGTTTCGCCGGACCTGATCATGCCGGATCGGGGGTAATCTGATGTAAATGGACACAAGTCCATTTACATCCGACTCCCTACAGACCAACATGGCATATACCACTCCGATCAGGAGGGGATCCATGCATGGGCCTTAAGTACAGCTTCCCACAAAAATAATGAATCATTTTGGATGGACCGGGTTTAACCCTCCCCTGAATCTTCCACTATAATTTATAGCTGAATTACTGTTTATAAAAACACACACCTTGCTACATTTTACAACTTCCCCTTGCACAAATCAAAATGGCACAAAGAAAATCAATTATTTCTCTGCGATCTGTCAGACAAGGGGTGTCTGGACGTGGCAGGGTGCCCATAGACATGCAATCATTTTCCTGGCTTACATGGGGTGATACACATTTTATGACATTACTGATTTAACAGAACTGGCTAGATTTTGTAGTCAAATATGTGCAGCTGAGAAGGAACTGGAAAATTAGCTGTGGATTGCACTTCAACTTCCATAGAATTTCACTTCAGCATTTTACTTCCACTTGCCTGAAGTTTAAAACCAGGTTATTTACCATAGTAAGTGCTGTGTAAGACATACTGACAGCAGAACATGCCAAAGGTTACATTTTATTGCATACATAGTGATATGTCATGGTATGAATATGTTAACTTTTTTAAAAAAAATGTATTTCAGACTGCTAACGCCTAGTGGATCTGTGCATTCTTCCATTATACTGGACCATTCCCAGAGTCTAAATCCAAATACCTGATGACATTGTCAGCAATAAAGCTCTGTTACCACTGCAATACTGCATGACCATTTACTACGTGCTTCACATATTTCAAGACCTGAAGATTCTTGTGCATTAAGGGCTTGGTGCAGAGGTCTGACCTCTTCCTTGGATGAAAGATATTTAAAGTCCATCTTTCGGTAATGATAACCACACACAACAAACCTCTCCCTAACATCCTTATTTCCACCGGTCTGCTGCCACGTGTCCCTCTACAGCCCTCAAGTGATGACTGTGGTATTGTGCTGGAGTCCAGGCCCTTCATTGACGGGTCCTGTCTTCACCCCAATTTGTGACATCCCTCCGCTGCTGATATCTCCGGGATCTAGAGAGCCAACAGGAAATGCCCATGTCACCCAACAGTGAAGTGGCACCTAAAGTAGGACCCTCATAATCCTCAATGAAAAATGATAAAGAAGATAAAGGACTTGGGGTGTCACCAGATCATGATTTGAAGTAAAAAGGGCTATTAGATTAGGATTTTGTTTAATTTAACTCAGATTGTAGTGGAGTGTAGGGTATGACAGCTGACTGGAGTCCAGCTTTAAATTTATTTTCTGTGTTTTTATCTAGAAAATTTATATTCATAAATGTGAATCTTTTTTTCCCCTCTGTGTCATAGCTTAGTGGTTCTGTATCAGAAAGTAAAGAGAGTACATAAACATTCAACAATTATAAAGGGGCAGCCCAGCCAAAACCAATTCTAAGGCTACAATCACACTTGTTAAAAAAGTGCATTTAAAGATTCCTGCGGCAGGAACCTACAAATTTCTGCGGAAGGAGTCCCAAATATGCCATTCAGAAGCAGCAGCTGTCACTGTTCAAGTTAATGATTGGGTGACACCAGCCACATCTGTAAGCAGCAGTGCACTGGCACACCGCATGTAATCGTATGGGATTACATCTGGTTAGAAAGAGAGATCAATATCCGTGGACACACAAGCAATCTCTCCAAAGTGAGGTACATCCACTTTTAGACTGCGTTCACACTTGTGCATCTGCATATTTATTTTCATTACATTTTTTTTTGGCCAATGACAAGTAATATCTACTGTGACATCATTAGGTGTATCTGTTCCTGCTTGTTCTCTGCTGTGTGGTGTAGTTGTGCTTTCTTAGCAATCCTGAGTCATGTCTACTATGACATGTTTTTTGGCAGCAGCCACACCTACTGCACACTTATGATAGAACCGTCCCAATCAGCATAAACCTCATTAGCAATGTCTTTCCTGGCCCTCCGACACTAGTAGCTGTCCTTATAATTGTAGTCGCTGGGTTCATCCAGCAATGTACTTGCCCTCCCCAGCCGTATTAGATCTTCCACATGAAGCATGGTGTGGCCTTCTTACTCAACCTTCCTATGCAGCCTGGCTAGAGCTGATGTTGTTAGAAGGCAAAGAATGGTTGTTATGGTTGTTATGCATTAAGTCGTGCCAAAAACAAGCAGGAAATTGATGTAGATGTGGTTTTCATGTAATCCCATTGATGTCTATAGGGCCAAAAACGCCCCAAAAGAAGCACCTGCTCCTTTTCCAACTCACTAATCAGAGCAAAGCATGTGTGAACTGGCCCTATAGAAAATAATAGGATTCATCTTGCCATGCACTGTCACGTGATAAGTCGCACAAGTGTGGACAGTGGAAGTTGTCATTGGGCCAAGTGTCCCTTCTAAAGATTTCCCCCCTTTTTCTATTCTGATGACAACTTACAATTTAGGACCTTCACTTTCAGTATCTATAAGTCTCTATCCCTAGTAGGGATCTTACACGGATTCTAACCCCCCACCACCTATCCAAAACTTACAATGTTTTGGCTTTAGATAGCATCTACAAAAAACTGAAATATATTTTGGGTGGACTAAGAAAGATATCCACCAGTCTTAAAACCAGACAGAGATCATCTTTACATTAAATACATAACTTGCCCTTTGTGGTGATGTGGAAAAGCTCTCATGCATTTCTTATCTTCTGCCCAGAAAAGAGAATGACACTGACATGAGAATGGCCTTATGGAACCTTCTGGTCACTTTCTTGCCAGCTTTGTGCCAATCAGTGACAAGGGAGCTAGTTAAACCCCTGGCGTGCTCAGGATTTCTGTGCTCAGGTGAACTCCGCCGAGGATGAACAAACAGAAAAACAAGAATAAAATATTTAAAAGTCCACATCACTTCCACACTACTGCACAGGAAGCTGACGGCAAGCTAGCCTTCATCCTTCACAAGGCTGCAAGCGTGAAAAGGTTTGCACCGAGTCCAGAGAGAATAGCTTGTTAATCAGAGACAGCATGTAGAAAATAACAAGAACCCATGATCTGACAGATTTTACCAACAGATTACTGACATTTTAAATGTTCTTTGAATGAAATCACTAACATTAACACCTCCACGCTAATCGATTTATGTCAGCAGAGGATTCTGTGAAGCTGTGCTACAGAGAGTCAAGCACTTCATGCAAGCAATCAATTATGGATTTCAGGAAAGCAAAAAAAAAAAATGATATACAGATAAGGTTTTGTCAATGGAAAAATAATTCCAGAGGAAAAATTGTTATTTGGATAGCACAAAAAGGTCTCCTTGGTGCTCCCAAAAATGGTCTCGCAATGTTGTATATGCCTGTAATAAATGTGTTATGTTTAGATGTGCAGTAGGAGGGTTGTATCCATTTCAGATTATGCTAATACACAGGTTAAAGTATACATCAGAAAGAAATAATTTTGCATACTGGCCTTGGTGAGCTTAGGGTTGAAGCTGGTGCATTTATAAAGACTTTTACCAAACATTCAGGGTCTGTTTACAGTTCAACCCTGTGCTGAGGGCATATCTGTGTGTTTAGTGCATGGTATCACACAACGCAATGCACTGCACACTGTCATTCATTCAGAATGGCACTTCAACAAACCTCCCGGTGGGCAGAATGGACAGCAACACACTAGCGCACCTAGCATGTGCTGCATTGCATTGTGCGATAGCATGCGCTAAAGGCAAGGATGCCATGCCTTTAGAGCAATGCTGCAATGTGAATTGACCCTCACTAGAGGAGAGGATGATCTTACTGGCATGTGTGTTTTAAATGTAATTGATTTATTCACCTGCGGTGAATGCTTGGTGAACGTTACATTTACTGTTTTGTAAAATAAACCCCTGTATGTATGACAGCATTCCGTAGACAACTAAATACAGCTGCTAAAAGCTTTATACGCTCCTTCTGCCAACAAGAAAACATATCCTTCATAAAACTATATTTGTATATGCCGAGGAGCATATACAAATAGCCTTACAGCCATTTGCGTGCCGTTTGAATGGCAGAAAACAGTAGGTCCCCCTGCACTCCTTACAGCGCTTCCGGTCCAATTGAAAATAGTGGTGCTTGCAGTGACAATCACGGATGGCACCGTGTACAACAGTCAATGAACGATAGAAATCACCAGCACTCCGTAAATGAAATTCAAAGAAAGTCAATTTGGACTAAACGTCACACATATCGCATAATCCAACGTTTCGGGACCACGCAGGGTCCCTTCATCAGGGCAGAGATGTGAGGTCTCTGCCCTGATGAAGGGACCCTGCGTGGTCCCGAAACGTTGGATTATGTGATATGTGGACTTTTTTTGAATTTCATTTACGGAGTGCTGGTAATTTCTATCGTTCATTGACAGTTTGAACGGCATTCGCCCAGCTATACGCGGGGCAGAAGATTTATAAATCAGCCCCTAATTGTTTGTTGCTAATCCAGATGTCTAAGACTTCTTATAAGCAGATAGCAAATAAAAGATGACAGCAGCACCTTAGAATTTTGCATATTGGGTTGTATTTTTCAAGGTGTCTTTAGCAAAAAAATTTTGTATTTTCCTTCAGTATCCTGCAGCAGATCTATCCAGGCATTGAAAGTTTGAATATGATTGGTCCCTATGGAGCATCACGGAAAGGACTTATTAAAGACTCCATACAGAAAGTGTGGTTGCATCCATAGAGCCAACAGCACATAAAGCACTCTGGAGGAGACTAGAAGCATACTCTAGTCTCTTATAATTTCAATGTACTTCTACAGAAATATATTTTTGGCACATTTCCGTTCCCACCTGATGACCCGTTTATAAGTAGTCGTATCATTGAGGTCTAGTCTGTGAAATATCTGTTAGGCAGACATCCTTTGTTTCCTCAAACAATTTAGAATGTATTAAAATAACTGTAAACTGATAATGCCACCAACATGACAAATTGCAGGCCAGGAGTCAGATACCAGAGGGCTCAGGAGCCAGGCCCATTTGCAAGTAAATGATATTGTGTGGACCTGGCATGCCCAGCGCATGACAAACTGAAGCAATTTCAGCAATGTCGGACGGGGCTGCTAAGATTCCTCTGATGGTAGCTTGGGTTAGTCTACGGAATTGTGCAGACTACCAAGATCTGAATCACTGGGGGCTTGAAAGGGCTTCACTTGACACCTAAAATAATTACAGCACACTCTTTCTATTGTAGTTTATTATTCTGCACCCCTTATCTGCAGGCTTTGGGCACTTGTGAACAAGCAGGGTCGCTTCTGTTTTGACCACAGCAGCAACAAGACATTGCTCTTTTCCTGATATCATAAATAAAAGTAGGGTCTGTAGACTGAACAACTATTTTATCAGGTGTACAGTGGTTCATCCTGTTTTTGATCACAGGCAAAAGTCTGGGAATAGAAGCGGAGCCCTGTGAATTTTCAGGATGGAAAAAAATAAGAGGAGCAAGTTCATGGTCTCCTGTATTCAAGCAATAAAGCCTGGCAATTACTGCAAAAACTCGTATGAAAAATGGGGTACAAAAGTTTGAAGAGTCCGGCAAGGTGGAGATCATTTTCTGCAAAATGTATAAGTAATAACTGACTCAAAGCTAAAACTGAAACAAAGAAGGAACTAGAAAAATAAACTAAGCCTATTTAAAAAAAAAGATCAATGCCGATGTTTGGTCAAGTATGTAAGTGTGCCATGCAGTTTAGTGAATGTTAAACATGTACCTATGGCCTATGGGTACATTTTATCATTTCCTGAAAGGTGCACTCTGGCAAAAGTGCAAATTAAGCCTTGAAACGTATACAGGAAGCACGCCTACATGTTCAGTTTTTCATACAGGCATATAGTCAACCCCACTCTGTTTTGTGGGTTATCTTGCGATCTGGGAACACCTTTTGCTTAGTTAGAGAATGCATAGTCCCAAACACACTCAGAGTAGTCTGCTTGCTACCACTCATACACTAAAAGCCTGAAATATTAGCACAGATACCAATCATCCAAATTTGCCTTGGAATATAAATTGGTAAGATATGAAGTAAACAAAGTTATGGAACAAAGATTCAGGAAGCAGACCTACTCATAATACATGAGGCACTGTCAGCAATGAGGCTGCAGAACCCTTATTGGGATAAAGCAATTATGTCTCCTGTATAAAACAAATAAATCAATCAGTCCACTGACTGAGCTTATGTGTTATCTGGAAATGCATACAAGAACGGGCTTTTTCATTTAAATGGCAATTGCACATCACATTTTTATTTATTATTATTATACAGGATTTATATAGCGCCAACAGTTTGCTCAGCGCTTTACAATATAGGGAAGACTTTACAATACAATTCAAGACAAGATGGTAACGAGGGCCCTGTCTGTGAGGGCTTACAATCTAAAGGCCCAGAGTTCTAATTGCTAATAGAATAGATGTTGTGTAAATAGGAACTCCCTTACGTTTGATGGGTTGGAGCCCTCCATTCAGATACAATGTTTCTCGAAGAATTATTGCATCTGAATGACCAAGGCACAAGTCCAGATTCCACTAGCATGTAACTTACTGCAGCTATGAGAAGGAGTGATCCATTATTACACAAAGGATCATGATGGGGTTGCTATTTAACTGGTTCATACCGGTCAAAATTGAAAAGCCTTGAAATGTATACTTGGAGCTCAGTCTACTTGCTTCTGCTTCCAGGCATAATAATAGGAGAGGGAGAGAGAGAGGGAGAGTGAGAGACTCTTGATCCTGGCAGGAGTTCTCTGGATTTGTTTGCATAGGTCAAAGCTTAACAAATTTGCTTTGAATCATCTAGGAGCCAGCTAAAAAAAAAGTTAAGAGCAAGGTCTTTTTTTTTTAACAAAGCTTCATTTTCAATGACAGTTTTAATTGGCGCACGCGATACCTGACATGTGTAGCGTAATCGTAATTTCCGAACATAGGTGCACCCGACTTGTGTTTCCGCTGTGCGCATTTGCGGATGCAGGGGCTTTACATTTTTTTTTTTTTTTTTTAATTTTA
>NW_017306308.1:1823317-1851018 GCF_000935625.1 Nanorana parkeri
CACAAGCCCGGAACTGCATATCTGGGGTGTCGGGCAATAGGAATTGTTCACCCTGGTGCAAGCAGTGAACTGGCTGACAAATGCCCGGGCGCCAGGACATAATTTCCAGTCGTCATGGCGACCTGGGATTTGTTGAGCCCTGGCATAAGGTAAAAGAGAAATCAGATTAAGATAAAATGAGTGAAATATCAAATTTTAACATATATGCAGTGTTTTCTGTTTGCCGATTGGTCCCACTTGTCTGAATTTGTCTTGAAAAAAGTCTCTGGTGATTCCCCTGTGGGAAGGAGGGCCAGGACTCTCAGCCACTCAAAGCTTTACAGCTGTGTACAGTGCTTTCCACCATGCTTATATCACGGAAGAGCAGAGGAACAACATCATAATTGTGTTGCTGCTCTTTCACTGTCCAATCAGCAGGTTGTCAGAGAAATGGTGACAAAGAAGGCAGAACTTCAGCAGCCATGTTTTCTATAATCAACCATTAGATGGGTGAATGCCATTACCAGGATTTTAAGGGGAGAAAAAAGTGTAAAACAATGGTAGTACCTTTACATAGGTCTTATAAGTGGCATTAAAGTCAAAACAAATGTTGCCCCTTCCCAATCCTGCTGTAGGGACTTAGCTTAAATGATGCCTCTCGATCCGATTATCATCTTCCTTCAAGTAGTTTCCAGTAGTCCCTCCAGCGCTGGTGCCGGTCTCTGATCCAGCACTGACTGCTGTGTGCGTTGACTTCTACCGTGTTTCCCCGAAAATAAGACACTGTCTTATATTTTTTTTTGGCTCAAAAAAACACACTAGGTCTTATTTTCGGGGTAGGTCTTATTTTTTTTTTTAATGTACAACAATCCAAACTTAACGCAAATCCAAATGAAATAATCCAAAATGGAAAAATTAAGAATATGTTGATCAGGGCAATCAGGAGTGCTGTACCTTTCCAAGAGCAATTTGGCAACCAATTGCTGGCCAGAATGAGCAAAGCACGCTTTCACTATCAATTCCTCACAGGCGGAGTGCATTTGGTATCACTCCGCCTGTGACAGGAGCCGGCGCTATAGAGGAGGCATGCGGCTTATGCGGCTCTGCTCCCTCCGCTGCCGCCTCGCTTCCTCTAGCGCTGGCATCGCCGATTCTCTCCCACGGCTCTTCAAGTTTCCCCTTCTGCCACCACCAACCCTGGGAAAGGTCACAACTAGGTCTTATTTTCAGGGTAGGTCTTATATTTTAAGAATTCCCAAAAATAGTACTAGGTCTTATTTTCGGGGTAGGTCTTATTTTCGGGGAAACAGGGTATTGAGTCTCGCTTTCTCCCCGCCGATGATCTCCACTGCGCATGCGCCCGCCCAGATCTACCTGAACGGCGGTTCAGGGAAGCTGAATGCTGCAGATGGGAGCGAGCGCTGGTGACAGAGGTAAGTATTTACCTCTTTGGTAACCTTTTGCATATATCTGCTGCTTTCTAGCATATATGTTTAAAAAAAAAAAAAGACATTCATTCTACTTTAAGATCCTGTTTTTTTTTCCTCCTGGAGTTCCACTTTATTTAACTAAATATATCTATACACAAGCCGACATGTATATTTTAGACATGCTGCAGTGCTTTTATCTTCCCTGACAAATGGTGCTGCTAGTTGAGACTTACCCAACAAAACAGTATTAATGTAAATTCAATTAGCCCTTAATAGCAGAAAGGTCTCTGTGTGTTATTACAATCAATGAGTTTGCACTCATTAGAAAAAAAGACTATTTCTGCCCTTCGTAATCTTTCAGCCCGTATAATAGGTTTTGTAGATGTAAGCAGTGGCCTATGCTTCATTCATCTTTAATAAATTCAACAGTTGTCCGCGACTTGCCTCTGCTTGACCTTTAAATGTGAACGCTTTCTGAAATTGGCCATTGGGAACAATTCAACTTCAAAGTGACACTAGTGAGCACTTGTTATCATTTAAATGTGCTTCCTGTGTCAATACCAGAATTACAAATACCTCTCTGATTTCTGCTGTTGATTGAGATACTGTCCAGGACTGAATAAATTAGTTCTCATTTGATTTCTATTGACCCAATTGCCCATCCATTGGTTTTGCAGGTCAAGGTGACAAACATTTAATATGTAAAGGTCGCACATGCCATATGATGTTCTCCAAGCATTTCTAATTACTTTTGGTATGGTTACCTAATACGTTTAGAAGTATGATGACTGTTCAATATTATGTCACCGTTTTTTTAATACATATCAAGAAGCACTTTACGGTATTGGACTGCTACGTTAAAAATACCAATAAATATAAATCACAAAAGACTTAAAAGGAAAAAATACAAAAATATATGTGCAATGTGTCCAATATTGTTTGTAATTATTGGTTGTAAGAGAAGAGTCAGGCTTAGTGGCCCAATTTTAATGTCTTTGATCTCATTACTTTTGGCCCACCTTAAGGTAATTATCCTGGTATGGCCCCCTTTATATGTGATTATGTTTGGAGTGTCTGAAATTTATAGCCACATGGTCACCTAAATCCAAACACCATCTTGTCATGAAATGTGACGAGATGTGTCAAGGCATATGTCGATTGTCCAAGAACATGGTAAGTAATGACAATACCTTGTTGTAATAAAATAATCCAATCCCATGGTGCCATGAAGTCTGGGGCAGGTGTTAATATTTTTAAAGACAAGGCTGACGGTATGAATAGCTGTCACATCACAGGGGTAATGATGTAAAAATGGCATTACATGCTGGTAACACTTGCTGCTGAAGGCGTCCACAACTGTGTAATTACAGTTGTTCTACTTAAAGAGTGAACTTTTCCTGAGAGAAACATGGAGGACGACCAACCTTCTAAAAATGCTGGGTTCAGTACTTTCAAATCAAGTATACTTTCAAATCAGTGATTAAACGTTAATCCAGTGTGAGAGCCAGGAAACTTGGATTTGCAGAATGAGAAGCCGACAATAGCAGTCTCCATGTTTTGAGCAAAGTAAATGTTTTTTTTCTCCTTCTTCCCTTCTCTAAGAGAAAAGATGGACAGCTGATGGAGAATGCTCTTTCCCTTGTGATCTTGTACTGGACAGGAAGTTCAGGGAAGAAGGGCTGAGACAGATGGATCCAGCTGTTTAGAAACATGCTGACTGAAAGTGTTTGAGCAAAAATGTAAAGATATGCTTTGCTGGACAATGTATATTTGTTTGATCAGGATTCATTATTGAATAATGGGGTGGAAAAATTGTTGGCCAACAGTGACTGCATAAAAACAGCTTGGGTCACCGTTCGGGTATTCATGCGGGTGCGGGTATTCAATAGCCGGAAGCAGGGGGATTCCTCCATCCATTTGGTTTAGCATGCATAGGGGAATCAAGTGTTTTTTTCTCAGGCTGAACAAGAAAAAAAAAAAAACTAAAAGGGCATATGCACTGAGTGGCCAGATTATTATGGCCACCCCATCAGTACTTCGTTGGGCCACGGGATGACTCCACAAGATGACTTCGTTGGGCCGCCTCGTGACTCCACGAGATGTTGAAAGGTGATGCGAGGAATCTGACACTGCACTGTTGCCCTTCTGTGGTCTTGTACCAGTCTTGCCACTCTCCGTTCTGCCCTAACATTGACTAGTCGCCGACGGCCACAATTCGCACGTTCAGACCAAGATTTTCGGCTGACAGTCCAGTCTTTAAACACTTTAACAACAGCTGCTCTTGAACATTTAACGAATTCTGCTTTTTTGCCGATACTCGCTCCATGGCTCCGAGCGCCAACAATCATCCCACGTTCAAAGGCTGTTAAATCGCGTTGTTTACCCATATCTTCAGAAAAAAATCACTTCTACTGTCGTGGTAAACAACCTGCTTCCCTATTTATAATGGTCTGGCCCTCCAGCAACTTCAGCGCAAAATTATAGCTAATTTGCCTACAGATGTCAGGTGGTCATAATAAACTGGCCACTCAGTGTGTGTGTGTATATATATATATTTATATACACACACACACACACACACTTTATAAGGCCTAAATCCTAGAAATGTAAAATTGTCTCCACAGGAAATTCAGTCCGACACTGGGGTAGAACTATAAAACAGGCTGTAAACAGCTGGTCCTCTCCCTGTGATTCTGTGTAACACCACACCAGTTCTGCATTTACACACAATATACTGTCCGGGAGGGGATGTCATTATGAATCGTAATTTATAGGGATGTACCGATACCAAGTACAGTACTCGGTACGAGTACATGTACAGATACTTTTCCAGCTCCAGGACTAACTAGAGAAAAATTCAAAAGTTAGGAGGCAGCTGTCATTTGTAAGGAGCACATGGAGCTCCTGGGATTTGTACATCTCTGTTTTAATGTATGATTTTGTTTTTATAAATAGAAATAAACTGATGCACCGATACCAGTTTTTGCGTACAGGTACTGATACTTGCCCAAGTACTTACAAGTACAAGTACTGATACATTTTTGTTTATTGTCATGTGACATTTTTTCTAAAACAGTACAGACTAATGGTTTGAGGACAGTGGTGGAGCGCCAGAGCCAGGTCCCAGCTGCCAGCGCTGCAACCTTGGTAGTCCTCGGGAAAAGGCCAAGTATCGGCATTAGTACTCGAAAAGTATTAGTGCAACCCTAGTAATTTACACAGAGCACAGAGGCAGCCATTTCCATGAGAATATGAAGAGGAAAGCTAGCAAAAATAAACAAAAACAACAACTTATGTTTCCGAGTTCATATACAACAACTGCATATGCCTGATTAATGTATGCTGGCATATGTTTTTTTTTTTAAATACCTCTGTGAAAATGGGCGTTAAAATCTATTTTGCAGTGAATAGAGTAGAAAAGGGTTAAATCCAGTCAGGTTTGTATTGCTCTGTGTTCCCACTGGGGAGACTCATCCCTCTCTATTCATCCTGGTCACCGTCATGACTGATGAGTAATACACAATATTACGGATATAGCAGCTATAGCTAAACATACACATCATTCTGTCAGTGGCAGACATACTATTCTTACTCCACAAAGTGTACGAGGAGCACTGAAGATTATGACAAGCCCTCTCATTTTAGAAATGTCTGTGGCAAGCCCTTCTGAATGTTCTGTAACAGTATCATTGTCGTGAAGAGGATGACCTTCTTACTTGGACCATCACATAGAGAGATAACCAACACCCAATGCCAGGCTTCACAGCTCTATGAGAGGCCACAAAAACGTCTACAGCCTACCCAGCACTTCTATTTAGATACCTAATGTGAAATTGAAAAGGAAGTCATGTTGCCACATGCTTGTAGTATTTAGCAGTGTCTGTTTGCTCAGTGTAAACAGTTATAACATTAACATTGAAACGTTAAAGCCTGGGTGTACAATGTACATTCTGGCACATTCCTGCCGCAGACCTGAGCTCACAAATCACATTAGTGAAGTAAATGCCGAGCTTAGCTAGATGTCAAACGTATCATGTATTAGAAATCTGGAGCTAGCAGGATTTCATACTTCTCAAACAAGATTGACAAATCTCAACGCTGGAGAGCATGACTACAATTCATTATGCAACACAGTCCGTGCCCTTTATTATCCAGTCAGCACTATTTCAAGTAGATGTAAACCATAAATGGATGACAGTTTTCTAAACACTTTGAATAACAATCTCTTGCCCTTTTTGTTACCGATTTCACCATCTGACTGTTGTTGCTCTCCTACCACCTTTCTACAGCTACTTCCTGTGTACGTATGGACAAAGCAGGACAGGAGCGCGACTACCAAAAGGACGTGGATAGGTATATGCAGTACAGATTGTAAATGGATCTTTGTGTGTGAAAAATTCCGTGACACTGTTACTAGTGGACAAAGGGACTTACAGTTAGAGGCTCCCCCGTGATCTATATGCCGCCCTCCTTTGGAAGGTCCAGGATTGCAGGAGTGTCTCCGGTGGTGTAGCAGGCTGATCAATTGGAGGTGCGGATCCGTATGGCCATCCACGGACTCGGCTGGCCGGGCCGAGTCGCGTTGGTCAAAGACGGAAAAATGGGGAGGAGCTACAAGCGGCTAGGGCACGCCGTGCGTCGTTGGTCTGGATCGGTTGCGGTGTGGGCGGTGGAGGTCTCAGGTGGTGGCGGTCTCTGGTGGTCGGGTGTCTCCAGTGGCTACGCGTTTCGAGGAATCCCTCTTTATCAAGCCTAAAAGCTGCTGGAGATCACAGGAGATTTGACTGTTTTTAAATGAAACAGGGGGAGGAGTGTGGTTCCATTGAGCCTGGTGATAGGCTGCCGCTAACATGAGGGGGGAGTGGATTAGCAGTCTGGGTCCGCCTTGAGTGCGAGCTGTCAGTGCTCGAACTGCTGTGGATATATGGCTTTAGATGACAAATCATTTTTATTTGGGGCTAACGTTTAATTGGAGGGGATCTGATCTATAAACCGTATGTAGCGCCAGAACAATACTATTTGATAAAATATTTATTAAATATGTGTGAAAAACTTAAAATTGATGTTAAAAGAATTGGGAATCGGTGCAGTGGTGAACTGCTCCTGGGTGGGTGAAGTCTAAAAACTAGTCCATGTGTGTGGTCACATGGACACGTATGGCTATAAAAGTACATGCATAGTCCCATAAGTGCATGCACCCATAAAAACCAATAACAAATTAAAAATGTATTAAAATAAGTGTGTACACATACACATACATGTGTACATATATATATATATGTGTGTGCACCCACGTGCAAATGGACCTAAACACACATGTGTATAGAAATGGTCTTGTTATAAAATGCCTACCAGACGGACATTTTTAAAACATCTCTGTATCTTGATAACGCCCTGTAGATGTGTATTGAGGACTACCTCTTGTTCGCTAAAACATCTAAAAAGAGGGAGTGACTATGAAGCCCCTGCAGGACATAGCGAGACCTGCCAACAGGGTAACAGGAGTGTAAGAATATAGCCACCGGTACCGAGGAGCTGCTGCACACCCTTACACAATAGTCACCGAATTGTAGTGTGCCCACAGGAGTGCGCTTTATCCTTTTTTGCTTTTTTCTGTACTTCCTGTGTACAGTGAGGGAAAAAATTATTTATAACATTTGTATCATGTGTTTTTTTCTGGATTTTGGTTGATATTCTGTCTCTATCATTTAAAATACACCTATGATAAAAATTATAGACATTTCATTTCTTTGTAAGTGGGCAAACTTACATAATCTGCAGGGGATCAAATAATTATTTTCCTCACTGTATGTGGATACACTTCAGTGGTATGTCATTGCTCTGGGTGGGCTTTCAGATTGTGGTAACAGCAAAACATGTGCAGAAGTACAGAGCCTAGAAGCTGCAAGAAAGGAGAGCTTTACTTATAGTAGAACAGATTGTGGAGCACCACAAGTCACCGTGTGTGTGCCAGATGTCAGAAATAAAACCAAGGCTCAATTTGAGGAAGTTCTGGAGGACGCTGAGATTGGACGGATGTGGCTGAAACTGTGCGACTGTGGATACGGCTGTTAAAGGGTATCCCTGGTCAAAAACTTAAAATAAGTTTGTATTTCTATTTTAAATTTAAATTTCCCCCTCCTAACAACCATATTGATCTAGAAGTTTGCAAATTTACTGAAGATGCCCATAGTATGCTACTTCTTCAATGCACTGACATTTTCATTCAGCCCTGTGATTGTACACTTCCTTGTGTCACCACTCCAGCTAAGCCTGCCATCTGAATTTCCCACAGTATACCGTGTTTCCCCGAAAATAAGACACTGTCTTATATTTTTTTCCCCACAAAAAAACACACTAGGTCTTATTTTCGGGGGATGTCTTATTTTTTTTTTTTTAATGTGTAACAAAATGAAAAAATACTGTCACACACAGCTGTCCTGGAGCTCTCCTCTCTAATGCCATCCAGGGAGCCACCTCGTTGCACGGACCTCCAGTCAGAAGTTCTCTCACCTCACCTCGACCCCACTGGCCATGCCACACTGTGCCGCTGACTACTGGGAAATTTAGTTTTCTGCCCGGCGGCAGCACTCTAAGCAAAAGCCGAGGCAGACAGGTGTGCGGGCGGGCGGGAGCAAGCTGCGGCACGGCGGTCAGTTCCAGCTGTGTATGGATGAAATGTTTTGCGGCCCTTGACATGTTTTATACATGCAGACTTCAGGAGACCAGCTGCTCATATAATTGAACGTTACTCTCGGACCCCTGGCTGGCTGCTTGGATGCAGCAATACATGTGCGCCCCCTAACACCGAACTAGGTCTTATTTTCGGGGTAGGTCTTATATTACAGAAATCACTGAAGATAGTGCTATGTCTTACTTTCGGGGTAGGTCTTATTTTCGGGGACACAGGGTAATATCATCATTGCTTGCTGGAAGATATGCATGATGGGATATGTAGTCTTGCGAAATTGAGATTACATAACATCAAGCACCAGGAAAAGAGAAGCAAAGCACAGTGGGAACCCAGAATGTTGTTCAAAGTGATGGGCAGGCAGAAGGCAGCACTCATTACAAAAAATACATTTTTCTTTTCAGTGAGCTTTGATTACATGATCAAAAACAACACTAGTATGTATTCCTATTACAGTGCTGATGTTCTAACAGGATGTTGGGACTTTAAAAGTCCATTAACATTAAGCAAAGAACTTTACAACCATGCATGGCACTCTTCTCCATCAGATACATTTTATTCTGGTAGTTTGTGCGATGCTGCTCCTGAGCAGGGACAGCCCGAAGATCATTAACAGCATAATATGCTTGAGCGGCAGCTTTATCACGGAGATGGGTTTTAAAGCTGTTGATAAAAACGTAGAAATTCCCTTACCATGTTAAAAATTATTTTAAAAAAATTATTTAAAACTGTATATAGTAATAACTCATAAGCAGTACTGCTTATGAGATATGACTATATGCAGTTCTGAAAAAAAAAATCCCGCTATATGTGAATGGAGCCTGACAGTTCTGCAGACTGCAACTAGGACCGGATTTACCCTGCCTGCCGCCCCAAGGCCAGTTCCCGCAATGCGCCCCCCGCGTGCGCCACCCACCTCTGGAGAATGCAAACCAGATAGCGGGGTTGGTTTGAATTTTTTTATTGTTTCTATTGTTTTTTACTTTATCACTTTTTTTATTATTTTACTTTTTACATTTTTATTTATCTGGTCATCTTTTACTTTTTTTATTTATAATTATTTTCTTCTTATTTTTTATATTTTTTCTTATTTTTAAAATTTAATTATTATTACTTATTCATTTTTTACTTATTTTGTATGCAATTATTTTTTTATAATTTTTTTTCACTTAACTTTATTGCTATTACAGAGGAGCTAACAAGCCCATGTGTGATAGCATTTGGAGGTGACAGGTTCTCTTTATTGAACCTGTCACCTCCAATACAGGAGTTCTAGCACAGCACTGTGCTGGAACTCCAGTGACAGCCGAGAGGGGAAAAGCACAGCTCTCCCCTCTCAATGTCTACACAGAGCGGCAGGGTTAGTTTTAACCCTGCTGCTCTGCTCACCACTTTTCATCCTGAGGACGTCGGCGGCCAGCAAGGAGAGGATGGTGACGGAGCATGGAGAGAGGTAAGTGCAGGAGGAGGACGGACAGGCTGCAGTCTGACTACAAGTGATCTTGGCGACATCGCCAAGATCACTTGTAAAGAAACAAGCGATTTCCCCCATTCTTCATTTAGCCCTGCTTGTGCAAAGCAGGGTTAAATGTAGAAAACAAATTACCGCCCGGCACTTCACGTTCCGGGCGTCGGGTGACTTCAAACGTGTGCCGCCCCTCTTCTCCGTGATGTGACAAAAAAAAAGAAGAAAGTTTTCTTTAAATCTCTCGTGACTTGCCGAAAAGAAAAAGATTTATTATATTTAAATAAAGCAAAGAAGAAAAAAAAACTGCAAAAAAAGTCAATTTTATTTCAATCTATTTTCTTCCAAGATCGAATAATTAATAATAATATGAAAAACCTCAAAAAAAGTGTTTTTTTCTTCAAGGATACACCAAGCAGTGAAATCGGTGTGTTTCTCAAAAATTATATTATTATTTCGGCAAGTCACGAGAGATTTAAAGAAAACTTTCTTCTTTTTTTGTCACATCTTTGTTTTTTTCACATTGTGAATACTTTGTTGTCATTTGGATTGAGGTTTTGTTTGTTGCAATAATATTCACTCACTTCACGTTTTTTCTGTATGTATTAGTCATCATATGTTGTGCACTTTTACTTACACATAGTTTTGATTGATTTATATAATATTTTTTTGTGAATGCACTTTTATTACTATTCTAGTCTACACTAACAACAGTTTTTGAGTGTATCACCGAGAGGCTTTTAGCGCTGCACCTTACATTGATTATACCAGCTAATATTACAACATGTGAGTTCGTGTGTTGTCTTTTCTTTGCTGGTCATCCAAATCTTGGATAAGCAAATATTGTTTAATTTCAAGAGCCGTGTGTATTGTTAGTTGAATCTTGGATTACTTTGTATTTTTCTTCCAGATACATAGTTACATATACATAGTATTTGAGGTTGAATAAAGACACAGGTCCATCAAGTTCAACCTTTGTGTGTGATTGTACATGTGTGTGTGTACACGAGTCCTTGTGTGATCTTGTTTTTAAGAGTACCTGTACCCTGTATGTTGCAGTCTCTGAGGAAGGTATCTAAATGCTTTTTGAATGATTTGATACTCTCGGCTGATACCACGGCTTGAGGCAGCGAGTTCCAGACTTTAACCGCTCTAACTGAAAAGAAGCCCCTACACCCTTTGTGGTTAGATCTTTTCTCCACCAGTTTTAGGTGGTAGCCTCTAGTCTTTGTTATGGAGATTACTGTAAACAGTTTATTGCTGATGTTGCCATCACCACTAAACATTTTATACATCAAAATCATGTCCCCTCCTAATCTCCTCACTTCTAGCGTGAATACGTTTAAATTTAGTAGCCTTGCCTCATAGCTTAGGTCCTCAAGCCCCTTAATTAATTTAGTTGCCCTTCTCTGGACTCTCTCCAGCTCAAGGACATCCTTTTTGTGGATTGGTGACCAAATCTGGACCGCATACTCCAGATGAGGCTGAACTAGTGATCTATAAAGTGGCAAAATTATTGCTTTGTCTGTACAGTACATTCCCTTTTTAATAAAAGACAGTACTCTGCTTGCTCTGTTTGCTGCCGCCTGGCATTGCACACTATTATTCAATCTGTGGTCTACTATGACCCCCAGACATTCTTCCATTTCTGACTTCCCTAGTGAAGTTCTCATTAATGTGTATTCGGCTTGCCTGTTTTTAACCCCAAAGTGCATTACTTTACATTTTTTAACATTAAAACTCATCTGCCATATAGTTGCCAACTCCCCTATTTTATCCAGGTCCCCCTGTAATGTTATAATGTCTAAGTCCATGTCTATTAGCCTCCCAATTCTAGTATCATTATAACATAATAAGCTACTTTAGACAATTGTGCAACTGTAACTTTGCTGCAACTGTTTGGAAAAGGTCCTTTTGTGTTCCAGCATGGCAGTGCTCATGTGGACAAAGCCTGGTCCCCAAAGACATGGTTTGCTCAGTTTAGTGTGGAGGAAAAACAACCTCCACAGTAAACAACCCCACACCATAATCTCCCCTCCACCAAACATTACACTTGGCGCAATCAGGTCAGGTAAGTACCGTTCTCCTGGCAACCGCCAAACCCAGACACGTTCATCACATTGCCAGAGAGTAAAGTAATCCAGTGTGAAGACTTTCCTCTGTAATAAAGACCAGGCACTGCTGCTCTCTCTCCTTGTGCAGGGAGACTGGTCTTGTCTCCGCTCCCTCCTGTAGTTTTCTGCAGGCAGTCTGTAGTGAGTGGGGCTTGCTGGATCCCTCCCACAGCTCTGCTTTCTGAATCAAGCAATGTACAGCACAATAATGGTGTCACTGCTACTAGTACAAGTGAATATATGGGTTTGCAAATGCATTTGCTGCACACAGGGTGGATTTGTATCCTTTGTGGTTATTTAAGAATATATGTAGCTAACAGTTTTTCATCACCGGAGTTCAGCTTTAAATGTAATGGTGGTGGTTTATATCTAGTACATTTTTTTTCTATATTGTAGTGTTTCTAGCACTGTTTGGTCTCAAAGTATATTTTAGATTTAAGAAAATACTGTATACTTTTCATAATACTGTGGGAACCATTTCTTTCTTTGTTTACATTATAATTTGATTCATTCAACAGCCAATTTTAAAGTCTACTTGATGACTAGAAGACATTTCACAGTGAGAGGAAGTAAAAATAGCTTTTAAAGCAGAGGAAAAAAAACCCTAATGGAAGATTAAACAAAGCATTGCAAGTGTTCAAGACTGCTGATCTGTAATGTAGCCCGTGCCGGTCCTCATTAACTGCCATTGGAAAGGTGTCCACATAAAGCTTTCGCAAAAGCAAGGTCAGCCATAGAGCTGAGGAAGATCACGGAGTGTCAATATCTGTCCCAAGTCCACTTGCTTAATCACGAACATTAACATGTCTTCTTGTTAGTTTGAATTAAAGGGAATATTGACCTCTGACCCTCTTGTCTCAACAGAAAAGAATTCATTTTGCAAATAACATTGGGCATCTGTTTAGCTTGCATTTATCGTCTAATGGGCAGTCCAAGGGTGCACAGCGCTGTCCCATGTGGTTGTGAATGCAGAGACAAAGCAGACTGACACTTCTCTTATAACCAAACTATATAGACAAGAAAAACAAATACGTATAGCAAAATGGTAAGGAGTAAAACACTGGGAATTTGCAGTAAAAGCTATACAAATAATATATACACGCACACACAAAGTTAAACTACAGTATTATCTTTTCCATATCGAATCATAAATTACTTTAATTACCAATCTTAGGAGTCAGGTATTCAATACTAAATACGTAATAAATAAATGACAGTTGGAACCTAACTTTTGGAGGTTTTCTCCAGTTGTTGTCAATAGAGCTTGCTCCTAAGACAAATCTTGCTGGCTTCTGGATTGGACAGACTGGCCCCTAAATTGCTATTCTGAAATACTTTATTTAAAAGATAACACTATATATTAGGGATGCACCTAAATTTTGCCAGCCGAAACAAAATCGGACGAAAATGGCACTTTTGGCAAAATGCCGAAAAGTACCATCTTTTGGACAAAATTGCGGTTTATCCCTGGTTTCTCTTCTTCCTGCCGAGAGCTGCTCTATGTCCCCTCACAGAGGAAACTCTGTGAGCGGCTGGCATGTCACAGGAGGCTGAGCTCTCCTCCCGCACTGCCCTGCTCGGCCTCCTGTGACAAATCACAGGATGGAGAGCTGTGTGGGGGCGGAGACAGCCATCAGCTGTCACAGGAAGCCAACCCAAAAGGTGCGGGGGGAGGAGTCAGCTGTCAAAATAGAGGATTCCTGTTCATTTATAACAGGGGCTGAGTCCTCAATCTCTTTTTCTATTTTAAAAGGGAAATATTAGGGATCTGTTTAGACCCCTAATATTTCCCCCAAGATTTAATATTTGTAAAAATGAAAAAGGTTATTTATATATATTTGTAAAAAAAAATTCAGTTTCAAAATTTCATTTGGGTGCACCTCTACTATTCAGTGTATATGTGTTTTTTTTTATCAGGGGTGGACAAATTAATAATTCAATTCAGGAGCCAGCTGTAATATTTCAGAAGCATTGGCTACCTGGCTCCTGGGATTTATGTTTTTATCATTTATTTTTGAGACACTATATGCTTTACCAAGCTGACTACTTCTGTTTTTCCCTAGCAGGAAATCGAATTACCGAGAGCTTGATACATAAGAAGAGAGACATACCCCCTCTTGTGTAGGATGCAGATCCATATGAGGGTTCATTTAGGCAGAAGCAGTCAAACAGTGAGCAGGCAATACTGGGCTTTTTAACCCCTTGGCTGCCAAGGCCTTTTTTTCGATTTTTGCACATGTTATAATCCCCATTTTAGGCCTGAAAATTACTTCAAACCCCCCAAACATTATATATTTTCTTAAAGCCAAGACCCTGTAGAAGAAAATGTTGTGAGATGCACGATATTAGCAGGGGAGTACTGCGGGGGAGAGCTCCGGATTGAAGGGCTGTTTCTTCTTTCACCATCTAGTCACAGGCTGGGGTAGGTCCAGCATGACTTGTGCTCAGAGGAACTGGGTTGAATGATGCCGGCTATCAGACTGGGTGCATCTAGTGGCAGAAAAGAAGTACTGCGGGGGGAGAGCTCCAGACTGAAGGTGAAGATTGCAGCAAAAGCTGGTTTTTATACTGTATTTTATAATGGGCTATCGATTTTTATCTTGTTATTTTTGGATGGAGTTCTTCTTTAATCTTTACCAGGAGATGCAGGAACTGTGAAGAGCTCTAGATGGAGCTGCCAGTAGACACAAGTAGTCAAGGCTCTATGGGGGAAGTAATAATTGAACAGCTAAGAAAACTTTGTCCGATCACTAATGTTTTCCATCTGGTTAGATAGAAGTAACCTGCCCCCCCATTTTACTGCATTGACCAAACCTAATCAGTCACCCAAAGCAACAGTTCTTGTTTATGGACTTGGCCAAGAACACAAATGCCTGAGGGTAGTCGGAGAATAGCTTCATGTACAACCATCACCTTGCGTTCAAATATTCTGTAGCAACAGGTATGTGTTGACAACATATCTTGTCAGCTACCAGCTGCTAGTGTTCGTTTTACACTTTTGTGTAATCCAAAGATCTGCCGTATGCCTTGTATACAGTAAATTTACCACGGCCACAGAATGACAGATGCCACTAAAACATGCTCATCTCTCAAGTTCATAACAAGCAATGTGTAAACCACAAATATGTGACAGATATGGCGACTACCTTCAAAATCTGGAGGTCATGCTGTTCAAGTATATTCAACTTATCATCAACATACAAGGTGTTGTGTATCATGTGTACACTAGCTTAGAATAAGTGCTTATCTAAACGTACCTTATACTGGTGACTTACCAAGACCAGTCATTGATATGTATGAGTTACAGCAACAGATATGGATTTCGCATTGTAAAGCGCTGCGCAAACTGTTGTCACTATATAAATACTATGTAATAATAATAATAATACTTACACTTGTTAAAAGTTTAGTTTTGGCCCCCATACAGAACCATGTATATTTTCCACTTCAATGTTAAAGTGGTATTAAACGCCAATTCTTTTTTTCAATGATGAATTCAGATCAGAAATATATATTGCCCAGCATTTCTTGACATTTCTGCCCAAACACCTAGTCATCGAGTTTCCAAACAGCTCCAACTCTCTCCTTTACCAATCACTATGTTACATAGTTACATAGTATTTGAGGTTGAATAAAGACATTAGTCCATCAAGTCCAACCTATTAGGATCTCATTCTAGGAGTACCTGTACCCCTGTATATTACGGTCCCTTAAGAAATCGTCCAAAAGTTTCTTGAACAATTCCACATTATTTGCTGAAATCACCGCCTGTGGCAGTGAGTTCCAGACCCTAACTGATCTTACTGTGAAGAACCCCCTTCGCCCCTTGTGCTGGAATTTTTTTTCCACCAATTTTAGGTGATGGCCTCTAGTTTTTGTAACGGAGTTAATTTTAAACAGTTTATCGCTAATGTTGCTACCACCATTAAACATTTTGTACATGGAAATCATATCCCCCCTTAATCTCCTCACCTCTAATGTGAACATGTTTAAATTTAGTAGCCTCGTCTCGTAGCTCTGGTCCTCCATACCCCTAATTAGTTTGGTTCTCTCAGCGCAGCTTCCCTGAACTTCCTGTCCAGTACAAGATGACAGGTGACAGCACAGTCTCCAGCAGATGTTCACCTACTATCTTGGAGAGGTGAAAAGGAGGGAGGATGGTGGAGGGAAGAGGGGAGTGGCTTTCCTTGCTGTACCCTGTGTGCTTTTGAAGACACAAGGCTCACTAGCACACATAAGTGTGGCTCGGGGGACCAGTTGATTCTGCAGCAAACTAAAACTTTTAAACATCAGGAGCAGCATTTAAACATTAAGTGATTTCATCAGCATTTTAAATAGCTTAAAATTTTGATTTTAATATCACTTTAAGGAATGCTTTTTGTAGATGCCAAATAAATCCATTTTAATTCCAGGTTACGGCACTACAAAATTTTCAAGGCGGTGAGCACTAATAAAAAACAAACACAGTGCATTGGCAGACAGTGAATGACATGCATGGGATGGTAGATGTGTGTGTTGGGTGCAATGAGTATTATTCAGGAGACTGACTGATAACAAGGTAAGTATGCAAGTAAGCATGCTAGCCAGGCCACTAGCATTTTCAGGACGAATGGTCAACACTGGCAGTGAGGATGCATAACAAGTAAAGAATGTGTGTTAAATGTGCTTCACTATTACAGTACACCAGTCTCCCCTGTGCTGACAACACACTAGAGGGCCAGACCACTGCTCTCACACAGATCACAATGGTCTGGATAATATATACAATGCTCCAATCAACGATACTGCTCAGGAATCACTGTGCAGAGAGAGTGCATGTCTGACCACTGGAGACCAGGACTGCTACACTATGTAAGAGGATCTCCAGGGTGCTCCCAGTCCAATACAGCCTGATAGAACAGTAAATCACTTTAACATATTAAAAAAATAAAAGCACCCAAACACATTCTCCGAGATCTGAGGAAGCCAGGGAAAGTATTTTATTTTTTTTGCACTTTCATCTAACGTTTTAGTGAGGTGGCACCTTGAATAAGTGGGCCTTGTCATGTGGCTGCAAGGTCCACTTTAAAACCCATCTCCTAAAAAATAAAAAACTAACAACCCTTGTGGTGGGGCTGCCCCCTGCAATGCAAGGGTTAACTACTAATTTTTGTCTAGGGGACCAGGAAAGCACTTTTACTTACCTGATCCCCACTCTCGCTGGTTGCAAGACTGGCACCCGCAGCCTCCTCACCCCTCCACTTCAGTGGTCAGAAGCGGGCTGACATCATCACGTAAAAAGAAGGGACCATATCCCTGCGTTATATAGGAGGATTCCAAGGGATAGTCCATGAGCTGGAGCGGAGAAGAGAGAGATAAGCACCGACTGCCAGGGGAGCGGGGATCAGGTAATAGTGCTTTACAGGTCTGGGGCCTGGCTAACTGGAGACTATTGCAATTGCTGGTCTAGCTGCGTGAAAGGCTGATTTGGTACCAAAATTGGCATTCTCACATCCTGTGTAATGTCACACAACAATTTCTAAAGCATTAGGCTTAAAATGATTCTGTAAAGAACTCTTTCAAACCTGCACTCCACGCAGAAGGCTACATCGCTGCTTAATCGTGCACTGCGGCAGCAAAGGTGGAGTTGGCTGACAAAACAGCTGCAGAATGCTACCACACATATGTAGTTAAGCAGAAAGAGGTTTTTCTAGCTGTGAACAGCTGGAAGAACTCACAAATTCTGTGATAGAGGTCCCCCGTCTTCCAAGTGAACAAACTGATGTCTTAAACATTGTTGAATTATTTTCAATACATTACACTTGCCCCTCAGACAAGTAGTGCTGCTTTTCCACCTGTCTGGTCAGGTGAATCAGAAGATTCCGATTTACTTCATCAGATCTGCCTGTGCCCTTTGAGAGGGAAAATCCTGCAAAGTAGCTTCATGCTCATGTCAAGTCAATGCCTTTCTGTATTAGACAAAAAGAAACCACAAAAAGTGGATAATAAAACCGCTATTCAGCAATCTACCAAATGGAACATCTAAACATACTAACTGGCGCAGTACAAAGTAAAACAATGGAAACCATGCAGAACTCACAATAATGATTACAACTAAATCTCAATTTAGTACAGCAATTCCCACATAATGCATTTCCTTGTAGTACCTTGAGCCCCACCCCTTCCTCCCCCATATAGTACATTGACTACCCATGTAGCACATTGAGTTTCCCTTGTAGTACACTAAATGTTAAACAATGCTTTCCTTTGTAGTGCATAAAGTCTCCCACACTTCTTCCCCTTGTAGTATATGGAGTCCCCCACAATGCTTTCCCTTGTAGTACATGGAGTCCCCCCATACTGCTTTCTCTTGTAGTGCATCAAGCCCTCCACACCGCTTTCCCTTGTAGCGCTTTGAGCCCTCCACACTGCTTTCCCTTGTAGCACATCGAGCCGCCCACACTGCTTTCCCTTGTAGCGCATCGAGCCCTCCACACTGCTTTCCCTTGTAGCACATCGAGCCGCCCACACTGCTTTCCCTTGTAGCGCATCGAGCCCTCCACACTGCTTTCCCTTGTAGCACATCGAGCCCCCCACACTGCTTTCCCTTGTAGCACATCGAGCCGCCCACACTGCTTTCCCTTGTAGCGCATCGAGCCCTCCACACTGATTTCCTTTGTAGCACATCGAGCCCTCCACACTGCTTTCTCTTGTAGCACATCGAGCCGCCCACACTGCTTTCCCTTGCAGCACATCGAGCCCTCCGCACTGCTTTCCCTTGTAGCGCATCGAGCCCTCCACACTGCTTCCCCTTGTAGCGCATCAAGCCCTCCACACTGCTTCCCCTTGTAGCGCATCAAGCCCTCCACACTGCTTCCCCTTGTAGCGCATCAAGCCCTCCACACTGCTTCCCCTTGTAGCGCATCAAGCCCTCCACACTGCTTCCCCTTGTAGCGCATCAAGCCCTCCACACTGCTTCCCCTTGTAGCGCATCAAGCCCTCCACACTGCTTCCCCTTGTAGCGCATCAAGCCCTCCACACTGCTTCCCCTTGTAGCGCATCAAGCCCTCCACACTGCTTCCCCTTGTAGCGCATCAAGCCCTCCACACTGCTTCCCCTTGTAGCGCATCAAGCCCTCCACACTGCTTCCCCTTGTAGCGCATCAAGCCCTCCACACTGCTTCCCCTTGTAGCGCATCAAGCCCTCCACACTGCTTCCCCTTGTAGCGCATCAAGCCCTCCACACTGCTTCCCCTTGTAGCGCATCAAGCCCTCCACACTGCTTCCCCTTGTAGCGCATCAAGCCCTCCACACTGCTTCCCCTTGTAGCGCATCAAGCCCTCCACACTGCTTCCCCTTGTAGCGCATCAAGCCCTCCACACTGCTTCCCCTTGTAGCGCATCAAGCCCTCCACACTGCTTCCCCTTGTAGCGCATCAAGCCCTCCACACTGCTTCCCCTTGTAGCGCATCAAGCCCTCCACACTGCTTCCCCTTGTAGCGCATCAAGCCCTCCACACTGCTTCCCCTTGTAGCGCATCAAGCCCTCCACACTGCTTCCCCTTGTAGCGCATCAAGCCCTCCACACTGCTTCCCCTTGTAGCGCATCAAGCCCTCCACACTGCTTCCCCTTGTAGCGCATCAAGCCCTCCACACTGCTTCCCCTTGTAGCGCATCAAGCCCTCCACACTGCTTCCCCTTGTAGCGCATCAAGCCCTCCACACTGCTTCCCCTTGTAGCGCATCAAGCCCTCCACACTGCTTCCCCTTGTAGCGCATCAAGCCCTCCACACTGCTTCCCCTTGTAGCGCATCAAGCCCTCCACACTGCTTCCCCTTGTAGCGCATCAAGCCCTCCACACTGCTTCCCCTTGTAGCGCATCAAGCCCTCCACACTGCTTCCCCTTGTAGCGCATCAAGCCCTCCACACTGCTTCCCCTTGTAGCGCATCAAGCCCTCCACACTGCTTCCCCTTGTAGCGCATCAAGCCCTCCACACTGCTTCCCCTTGTAGCGCATCAAGCCCTCCACACTGCTTCCCCTTGTAGCGCATCAAGCCCTCCACACTGCTTCCCCTTGTAGCGCATCAAGCCCTCCACACTGCTTCCCCTTGTAGCGCATCAAGCCCTCCACACTGCTTCCCCTTGTAGCGCATCAAGCCCTCCACACTGCTTCCCCTTGTAGCGCATCAAGCCCTCCACACTGCTTCCCCTTGTAGCGCATCAAGCCCTCCACACTGCTTCCCCTTGTAGCGCATCAAGCCCTCCACACTGCTTCCCCTTGTAGCGCATCAAGCCCTCCACACTGCTTCCCCTTGTAGCGCATCAAGCCCTCCACACTGCTTCCCCTTGTAGCGCATCAAGCCCTCCACACTGCTTCCCCTTGTAGCGCATCAAGCCCTCCACACTGCTTCCCCTTGTAGCGCATCAAGCCCTCCACACTGCTTCCCCTTGTAGCGCATCAAGCCCTCCACACTGCTTCCCCTTGTAGCGCATCAAGCCCTCCACACTGCTTCCCCTTGTAGCGCATCAAGCCCTCCACACTGCTTCCCCTTGTAGCGCATCAAGCCCTCCACACTGCTTCCCCTTGTAGCGCATCAAGCCCTCCACACTGCTTCCCCTTGTAGCGCATCAAGCCCTCCACACTGCTTCCCCTTGTAGCGCATCAAGCCCTCCACACTGCTTCCCCTTGTAGCGCATCAAGCCCTCCACACTGCTTCCCCTTGTAGCGCATCAAGCCCTCCACACTGCTTCCCCTTGTAGCGCATCAAGCCCTCCACACTGCTTCCCCTTGTAGCGCATCAAGCCCTCCACACTGCTTCCCCTTGTAGCGCATCAAGCCCTCCACACTGCTTCCCCTTGTAGCGCATCAAGCCCTCCACACTGCTTCCCCTTGTAGCGCATCAAGCCCTCCACACTGCTTCCCCTTGTAGCGCATCAAGCCCTCCACACTGCTTTCTCTTGTAGCACATCGAGCCCTCCACACTGCTTTCTCTTGTAGTACAATGAACCCACACACTGCTTTCACCTATAGTATATTGAGTTCTATGGCATGATCTAAATATTCAGTTAGTTAATTTAATTATTCAATGTTTTTTTTAAATATTATAAAATGTTATAATATAAAAATTTGTATCGTGTGTTTTTTTCTGGATTCTGGTTGATATTCTGTCTCCATCATTTAAAATACACCTATGATAAAAATTATAGACCTTTCATTTCTTTGTAAGTGGGCAAACGTACAAAATCCGCAGGGCATCAAATAATTATTTGCCACACTGTACAGCTGACAGGCCTGGGCTACCAATATGGCATCTCTGGCATTTGTCAGGATTTATGTATTTTAGTAGTGAAATGAGAGAGGCAGCAAGTTACCAACACAATCACTTCTGTACACAGTCACTTTTCCTCTGACCTACAAAAGACAACCAATGGTAGACATGTGTAATCATTACTGTGTTAGTTTCGTTTTTATTGCCACCACGGAAATAGCAAGCCATGCTGAAATCAAAGTATTTATAGGCACAGTAATTGGAGCTCAACAATGATAATATCCTATCCTATTATAACATCAGCACTGCAATAGGAATACATACTAGAGTTGTTTTTAATAATACAATCAAAACTTTATTGAAAAAAAAACCCTTTTGTGTAGTGAGTGCGGACTTCTGTCTGCCATCACTTCCAACAACTGCCAGGATTCCCAGGGTGCTTTGTGTCTCTTTCCCTATTGCCTGATGTGAAGCAATCTCAATTTCTCAAGATTGCATATCCCATCATTCATTGCTTCCAACATGCACTGATGTTTCATTTTTCAGAAGTTGAGTTGTAGTTCAGGAGGTAGGCTATGTGACATGTGACACAAGAAAGTGCACATTCACAGGGCTGAGAGAATTTGTGTCGGTACATATTACTTCAATAAGTTTACAAAATTCTAGATCAATATTATTAGGGGTGGGATAGAACGTATGGAAACTCACTATAGAAATACAGATTTATTTTTAGTGTTTGACCATAGATACCCTTTATATACAGTCAGGAAAAAATGGGACAGGAAATTATTAAATTTAGAAACTACTAGGGATGCAGCGAAATTTCGGCCACCGAAACATATCGGCCGTACTCACCTAAACTTACCCCCGATACCGGAGCTTCTGGTCAGAGGGAGATTTCCCCTGACTGGCAGTGTCGTGAGGGAACATGGAGCTGACTTTCCAGGCCAATCAGGAAGCCGGGCCGCGGGTAATGACTCGCGGCCTGGGTTCTTGATTGGCCAGGAAGATGGCTGCATGCTGATTGGTTGGGAAGCTAGCATGGAGCCGACCAAACAGCATGAAGCCGGCTTCCCGGCCAATCAGGAAGCCGGGCAGCGGGTAATGGAAAATACATTTTGGGTTTACATATGACAACACCAAGTGAGCAAGATGATGCTTGAGCTCACCTTCTCACATCCTCAAACCACCAGAAAGCAATCTCTCTCTCTGATGGGCACCTATAAATATAAAAAACTGAGGCCTATTATTGCTATGAAGCAATCGCGGGGGAAACTGTAAACCAGCACGCGAGCTCCTAATACTAACCAGCATATGTGCTAAAGTCAAAATATACACTGAGATCCCCCTCAAAACCCTGTCCTGAGAAAATATGACGGCTGCCATTGCGGACTCCTTACAATGATCATATAAGTTGTTGCTGGCTGTCAGTTTGATATAAAAACCTTTGTACTAACAGAGTCAGCAAGCTGGAAAAGGTATGCAGATCCGGAGTTCTACATTTATTTTCTTTGCTATGTAAGTGACTTCAATACTTTTCATGGACCAGGAACAATATTAGATAGCTCCTTTAACCTTATTTCTTTGTAGTCCGCTGTGAAAAGAATCCAGAGAGAACCTCACAGGGTCGCTTGACGTGCACATCCTAAAGCCAGTGCTGTGTTTCTTCAACCTATGAAGCCATCATCTCATTAACTGGAAAAAAAAATTTACATTTAATTTGTGTATAACCTGGTGACAGCACCACATTTTCTAGAATCCCCCAATCCATGTGACTGGCTTACTTCCTATCCAAGACATTTGCACAGAGCTGGAGTTCAGATGACAGGCATTCACTTCAATATGCTTGCATGTGCTGCCTTGGAATTGTCATCCTTGGTGAAATGTCAGCAAACAATCCTACACATCTTTGGGAATGCTAGGAATAGACAGTTTCTTTCTACAGCACTGGAACAAATCACTAGAATATAGTTAAAGGAAAGGACCACCATTTTGCTCTTAAGAAGAAACTTTAGCCATATCTTTAACCACTTGCTGTCCTGGGCATTTTCTTACTATTTGCGCATACATTATAAAATAAAAACTTTTTGGGTACAAAACAGCTTCACACCCCCAAATAATGATATATGTTCTGAAAGCAGAGGCCCTGTAGAATAACAAAATGCTAGTTGCAATTTTTTACGTTGCACGTTTTTTGCGCAAATGTTTATTAAACCAGTATTTTTAGGAAAAAATAAACTAAATGAAAATTTAGTGCACAGAAACATAATATAATACCCAATTTTTTGGTAAAATATAAAAGATGGGGTCACACTGGGTAAATAGATACCAAACATGTCAAGCCTTAAAATTGCGTTCGCCCGTGAAGCCGCAAAAAAAGTCAATACCCCAAATTTCCCATAGGGAACATTTTAAACGCTTTTACCGCTCATCGGTTTAGTGCTAACAGTGATTGATGGCCCTAGAATTATTGCTCTCACTCCGACCTTTGTGGCGATATGTAACATGTGTAGCACAATTGTCGCTTTCGCACGTAGGCGCACCGACGCGTGTATGTGCGTGCACGTGGGGGGCGGGGGACTTATTTTTTTTTTCTTTTATGTTACTTTAATTTTTATAACTTTTAAACACTTTTTTTTTACACTAACCATATTACTATCATATAGGGGGCTAACAGGCACCCTATGTAATAGCAGATAGGTTGTGACAGGTCGTCTTTATGGAGAAATCAGGGGTCTTTCAGACCCCTAATGTTACCTAGAGACCCCAAAGAAGCTGAGGAAGCAGAGATCTGCTTCCCCAGCTTCATCTCCTGGCTCTGAGAGCCAGAGACTGTGTACAGTGACAACGGAAGTGATGTAATACACATCACCTCCGTGTCCAGTGATCGGAGGAGAGATCAGCGGCTGCAATCCGATCATTGCAGGGAGACCCGCCGAGCTGATCCTGGCGCACCGGGACGGCAGTGCCCTATGAAGACAATGGTGGCCGCAGCGGGGTGCGCCGCCACGTGGTACACACGATCCGGCGGCTGAACAGACGCCGGATCGCTTGTGTATTAACAGTCATCGCTGGCTGTTAAAAGCGGTACCAAGAACACGGCTGCTGCAGCAGCCGTGTTCTTGTTTTAACCACCGTCTATAGACGTATTGCGGCCCGGAAGTGGTTAAAATGACAAAGGCACCTTCAGAAATTTTTAGTAATGACAATATACAAACACATACTTCTAGATAATTGCAGCTTTTTATTCCTTGCATACCTTATTTTTCTATTATTCCCCAGTCTTCTGACAGTGGCCATTTTTACTAAGGGCAGGTTACTAGATCTCCCTTTACTTCCTGGAATTCTGGCACATGTGACTAGGACATGTGACCATGCACATCATCACAGGGGATGCCTTTCCCTGAGATCTCATAAGATTATAGATGAAATTTCCCAGCAATGTTCTGCTGATGTAACCTTCCCAGGATGCATCACTTAGGCACAGGCTTCACTAATGCCTTAGAAGACCAGGAAGTGGAAAAAACAGTATTTCTAATTCGAATATGTTTATAGAAGTAATCAATGTAAGATGATTTCATATCAGTATGCAGAGCTGAATGCTGATGTCATTTAAGTCAAAGGGGGTAAAGGTCCACTTAAATGCAGCGACAAAGCACATTTCAACGCTGAAATGGGTAGATTTAACTTCCTGTCCAATAGCCACAACAGGAAGTAGAGGAAATCGCTCCAAAGTGAGGGGTTTCCTTGGTGGTCAGCACGGTCACCGAAACTAGTGTCCTCATTTGAAGATTTCCCATCTATTGCTGTTCATGTGACAACTAAAAATTTGGAATTCACCAGAATAAATGATAATGATAACATTCACCAGAATAAAGTAGGTGAATCTCCCTAATGGGGACACAGACAACAATATAAACCTGACAGCGGTTTTCATTCCCTCTCCACTCTGTTTAGGCTTCAGTTGGCCTTGAAGTGATAAAAGCCCTCTTTACCATAATAAAGAAGAACACTTGTGTCTTACAGGGGACACTCCATCCGTTGTGACTGAATTACAAAACGTGTGACATTCTCACTACCGTGAAACGTCATTCGGGAAGGAGAACTAGCAGAAATAAAAAGGAAGAAGGATGATGGTTACCAGCGCGTGTCATTAATGGTGAAATCCAGTCATTTGACACCAACTAAAACGTCACTCTTTAAAAGATTCCAGTAAAAGAAATATTGTGGCTGTAGAGATCACCAAGACCTGAGCTCGTACTACTACCCAGCAAATACTGCAAATGTGCTAAAGTTAAAATACTGAGATCACCTTAAAGACCCTGTGCTAAGACAATATATAGGTTGCCATTGCCATCACCAGCCTATTCACACACATTGTCACAGTGCACAGATGTGAATGGGGGCTGATAATAATGTTCACAGCAGCAAGCCGTCCTTTGTTGGGGCCACGCTGGAAAATTCAACCAGTGCATCTGCTGCGAATGGGCCCAAGGTGACTGCAGAAGTTACTGTTCGGCCGTCAATTTTCAGCTCCAACTTTTGACGGAGGGGTGCTGTTGGGGCCACACAGATTGAATTTTGGCAGAAAATTGTCAGCTGAACAGTCAGACAGCCAATCAGCTGCAGTCATCCCCATCTATGCATTATTTCTCATTGGCCGGCTTTCCATGTTTTGCTATGGCAGCTCGATACATACATCAGAACACTCAGCAACGTGATCGCCTCTAGGAGGAAAATGCATGATGACTAAATCATTGTTTCCCTGTTACAAAGCCCTATTCATTATATGCACATAGAAATGTCAGCGCTCCCACACCTTGGCTGTGAAGTCAAGTGGAGGCTAATGCTCTGACATTACTCTGTAAAAGCCAAACTAGTGTATGTCCAGATAAGGACTACAAACAAGGCCCTACACCTCCACCCAGAGCTGTCCTCGCTCCAATGGAGGCCCTTGTAACCAGAACTACAGTCTACTCAACTAGATCACTGCATAGACACTGCAATCATCACCAGAGCTGAAACATGGTATGCCTATCTCTTCCAAATATACCCATAATCCAAGATTCAGGAATTAACAAGATCCCAGAAAACCGGAACCAGGAAAGCAAAAAATTTAATTGAAGTGGATTTGATTCCTCCGGCTTACCCTTTCAGTGGGGCTCCCCCCGTACTGCATAGGGTTACATGCTCATTTTTATGGCTGCAACCAACTAATCGAGAATGAGAATAGTTGTCAACTATTCTCATTCTCGATTAGTTGGTTGGGGGGGTGGGGGGGGAGGGAGAGCGAGAGAGTGGGAGGGAGAGAGAGGGAGGGGGAGAGAGAGGGGGAGAGAGAGGGAAAGGGAGAGGTTTTTTTTAATGCAACTAATCGAAAAAATAAATCAGGCAACTAATCAATTATGAAAATAATCGTTAGCTGCAGCCCTACTTATTTTGTCGACGGGGCTCAAATAAAGCTTTATGACTAGTCTGATCCTTGGTCCAGCAGCAGTCAGCACTCCCCCCTCTTCCCCTCGGCTCCATCTATGCAATGTCCCTCGTCATACTCACATCTAATGCAAGTCAATGGACCTGTATAAGACATTATGTTGTCAGTGGTCCTTAGACTGCCAGAGTCCAGGGAAGAAAAGGGCTGCAGGGACCAGTTTCGTAGCCCGGGGGGAGCCGACAGGACCAAGGATCATGGTACGTAAAACCAGCTTTAACAGTGATCCCCTAGACCAGTGGTGGCGAACCTTGGCACTCCAGCTGTGCCAAAACTACATATCCCAACATGCATCTGCCTCTGGTAGTTATGTCTGCAGCTGTTAGAGCCTTGCAATGCCTCATGGGACTTGTAGTTCCAAAACAGCTGGAGTGCCAAGGTTCGTCATCACTGCCCTAGACAAAAAAAAAACACCCAACATGTAGGAGTTGTTCTTTAAGAAGCCTACCAGGACAGAAATATGGAAGCTACTGCTGCTGACTGGTGTTTGAAGGAGGAAAATCCAGGGGTGTCATCCCGATCCTTGCTTTACTCCATAGTAAGCCAATTAAGCATTAGTTAAGCTGCCCATGCAATGTAACATTTTCTTCATTCAACCTGCGAGCTGAACAAAGAAAATGTGACAAATTCCTCCACCCACACTTACGAGCGTGGATGGAGGAATCTGCCGCTGTCTTCATTGTATCCTGGCAGGGGCCGCCGGCTGCTCTCACACTACCCCATCAATGCCGGCAGCTCATTGGCTGCCAGCTCTGCTCCTTCGAAGATTTTCCAACTGGCTCTTTTGATCAGCTGATTGAGGGATGCCGGCCGGAAGGGTGCCGACAGCAACACCCACTGTGCAAATTTCTGCTGGTTGTTAGGCGCAAAATAATAAAAAGTGTTATTCGTGTTTTTCAGATGCTCCCATTGCAGTTTACTGAGATCATAAAGTGTGATCATGCCTCAAAGACACTGTTCACGTCTGAGCGTTCAGCAACAGTACATGGCTCAGGCGTGAACAGGCACTATAGAATAACATGGAAGTCTGGGTGTCACGTCTTTCTGAAAACGCACTTCAAATCGCTGATTGGGGGTTAAGGTGTGTGGACACCTGATCTGCACACTCTTCTTCCAGGACCCACCATATAGTAAGAGAAGAGAAAACTCCAGAGCCTGAACCTTCAAAAACAAGTATTATATATGTCCCACATTACCCTTCCATTATGATCTCTTTACAGCTGAACTCTGGGAATTTAAAACAAGAATGACCCCCGACCCCCAACCCCCCCCCCGCCACTCATTAGG
>NW_017306308.1:1851144-1860874 GCF_000935625.1 Nanorana parkeri
GAATGCGGTGAAATACTATCATCATCTCCATGACACTCTGGGTTGTGGCCCCTCGGCATCCTCACATACAATGCATGGCTATTGGCCCGACATTGTACCTGATGGGGTCAGCATGTGACTGCCGGCCAGGAGCATCCTAGAGAGGAAGCTCAGGGGGAACGGTCACACAGATGGAGGGAGAAGTAAGGCATTACTCCTTATTCCTCTACACCTAGACCCAACCCTTGCAGTACGGGGGCACTGCTGGGGTATTATTTAATTACCAGATTTTAGCCTTAAAGGAGAACTATGAGGAGTGTTTTTCACTCACCTCATAGTTCTAGCCGACCTGTGACAATGAGACTGTCACAGGTCGGCTCAGTAGAGCGGAAGGTGAGCGAACACATACCGGCGTTCGCTCACTTCTCGATCCTGTCACAGCTCTCTGCCGTGACAGGGAGGGGCTGGATTCCCCCCTCCCCGCCAGCGATGACTGGCGGATCGGACGTGGGAGGGGGCGGGTATAGCTGGCTCTGCCTCTAGATAGGCAGAGCCAGCTGTCACTCACACAGCTGGGCGGATCCAGACATAATTGTTGGGATCCGCTTCAGCGTCTCTGTATACCCCGAGCAGTAGCTCGCGGTATACTGCAGCGTCTCAGTATACCGCAAGCTGTAGCTCGCGGTATACTGGGCTTAGGGTGACGGGAGGACGCTAGTTTGTGTCCTCCCGTTACCCTAAGGAGAACTATGGGGAAAAGCTTTAACCCCATAGTTCTCCTTTAATGGGGGGAATTTACCAAAACAGGAGAAGACATAATCTGGAGCAGTTGCCCGTGGCAAATAAGACTGTCACAGGTCGGCTCAGTAGAGCGGAAGGTGAGCGAACACATACCGGCGTTCGCTCACTTCTCGATCCTGTCACAGCTCTCTGCCGTGACAGGGAGGGGCTGGATTCCCCCCTCCCCGCCAGCGATGACTGGCGGATCGGACGTGGGAGGGGGCGGGTATAGCTGGCTCTGCCTCTAGATAGGCAGAGCCAGCTGTCACTCACACAGCTGGGCGGATCCAGACATAATTGTTGGGATCCGCTTCAGCGTCTCTGTATACCCCGAGCAGTAGCTCGCGGTATACTGCAGCGTCTCAGTATACCGCAAGCTGTAGCTCGCGGTATACTGGGCTTAGGGTGACGGGAGGACGCTAGTTTGTGTCCTCCCGTTACCCTAAGGAGAACTATGGGGAAAAGCTTTAACCCCATAGTTCTCCTTTAATGGGGGGAATTTACCAAAACAGGAGAAGACATAATCTGGAGCAGTTGCCCGTGGCAAATAATCAGCTTCTATCTTCAGTTAAGCTTTCCAAAGAATCTGATTGGTTACTGCTCCGGATTCTGTCTGCTCCAGTTTTGATATATTCCAGACATCCCAAGTCTCCCGGACGTTCCGGGAGTCTCCCGCTACTACATAGCGGCTCCCGGACGCCCGCAAGAGAGACATTTTATCCCGGAAAGGATTGAAACCTTTCCGGGTCTGCTGAGCTCACTAGTTCTGCTGAGTATAAATAAAGTTTTTAGCTGTAACGGAAAAAAAAGTTTGTGCCTGTAGATCCTGTAACGGTGGCTGGTCAGTGGAAGGGGTTTAGGCACGGCAGGGCGGCCTGTGATTGGCTGGAGACAAAAGTCCCTGAGCTAGCTCTGCAGACACCTTGTGAGTGCCGAGGCGGAGCCGATAGAAGACGCCTGTGGAGGGTGAGTGGCACACTTCTAGGGCTGCAACAACTAATCGACATAATCGATTATAATCGATTATTGAAAAAGTTGTCAACTTTTTCAATCATCGATAGTGATTATTAATATACTATGCTGCTGCTGTCAATCAGCAGGTCAATCAGAGGTGGACCTGAGGTGCTCAAGAGCAAGCCTGCTATTGGCTATTGCAATTTGAAATGAACAATAGCAGCCTAGCTATTTATTCCCCTGCTATTTAGTTTTGTTTTTTTATTGTGAAGGTGGCCAACGGCCGCTGTCAAAATAAAAAAAAACAGAGAAGGTACCTCCCTGAAATGAGAAAGGCACCTCCCTGAAATAAGGTTTTGCAGGTTGGGACGTCTGTATATTCCCCCAATTAATTCTAAAACCAGATCCAGTTTTGGAAGTTTGGGCACATCATCATACTGGACTCGAGAAAAAAACCTGTTAGATTTCATCAGCTGATCACTGGCATTTCCCCCAATAACGCCGACACTGGAGGTACCTGGGAGAGCTCTCTGAGCTATTGCCATAAACAAGAACGCTCAGCACACCCAGGCATACATGTTTGTGGATCCTGCATGCCAATCCAAGCACTTGTGATGTCGCCTTCATGTAGGTGAATGTACTAGTCAGGGGATATCCATCATTATAGAGATCACCCCATAGAATTTATGTACATCTCTATTCTACTAATAGGACGCAGCCTCCCATCAGCACCTAATACGCTGCCATTACATAATCGTGTACAGTCTCCGTACAGCAGTCCGTGCCGCCTTCTCCCTACCGTGTATCCCTTCTCCAGGTCACTATCTTCATAGCGAAACGATGGAATGTAAACCTCCATCGCCCTCTCCGCTCACAGCGCACACAGCCACATGGGCGGGCTCTGGAATGTCTCCCTGTGACGTCACACCGCGTAATGATCCTACAGACCGTCCCCGAGCTGGGGGAATACTGAGGACGAGCCGTGCGGGAGCCGCTGTCATGTGACGCGTCATGTGACTCCGAGCCGCTCCATGTGACTCCGAGCCGCTCCATGCATGGAGCTTGAACCCTGGAGCCGGAAATGTTTGTACACATAGCGGTGGGAGCGCTGTGAGGATGTGTGTGCTGTTACTGAATGCTGCACGGATCGGAGCAGGATATGGGAAGCCACCTGTCATTTTAGTAGCTGGAAGCAGAGATCTGTGTAAACAGGGAGAGGGAATGGGATGAAACGACAAAAAGTGGAAGACAGGGGCAGGGCCCAACTGGTCCCTTGTTGCTCTGGAAATATTCAATTTTTTTTAAAATATCTCCATAGACGATTCAATCTGACTGTACAAACTACTTTAGATTTACCAAAACATGGGTCTCTATACACTTAAAGAAGAACTCTGGACAAATAAAAAATGTATCCCTTGCAATGGGGCTACCCTCGCCCTGCAAATGTTAATTGCTTGTTTTGCTAGAATAACAGAGACATACTCATCTGAACCACAGAGTGGATTGGCTCCTAGACCAGTCCCTTCAGCCTGTCTCTCCCTCTGCTCCTGCAGTCTAAGGTCCTGTGAGTCATCATGTCCCATACAATGTATAGAGCATGAGGATGCCAAGGAACATTCAATCACTGAAGGGGGAGAGAGGCCAAAGGGACCAGTCTAGGAGCCAGCCAAGAACGCAGTTCAGGGGAGTATAGCTCTTGTTATTTTAGCTCCCTAGGTAAAGCAAACAATCAACCCTTGCAGTGGGGGGTAGTCCCACTGCAGGGTTTAAGATTTTGTTTGCCAGGAGTTCTTTAAAGCTGACCATGCACTATACAATCTGATTGTGCAATCTACCATCAACTATGAAGCCTCTCTGATTTGATACAAATGCAATGAATGGTTTGTTCTAGTACAAATAAAAGAACATTTTACAATCTGATTGCATCCAGCTTTACAGTCTGAACAAATAATATTTAGTAGGGCTGCAACCAATCACTAATCACTAATAATCCATTATGACAATAGTTGTCAACTATTCTCTTTATTGATTAGTTGGTTGGATCCCCTAGCTCTCTCCTCCACGCTGGGAGGAGGGCACAGCAAGCAGTGGGTGGGTGCAATAACCAGCCTGCTATTTGAAATGGCCAATAGGAGGCTGGCTATTGCACCAGCCCACTACCTGCTGTATTTACATTCAGCTGCTGTCTGCGGAATCTTGCCACTGGCAGCTGTCATTCCCTGGCTGAAGCTATTCAAGCGCCATGTGCTTACAATTAATTATTTGTGCATGCAGTTTTATTCTGAAGTAAACTTTATGTTTGTAACACTGCATTTGTGTATTTTATTTTAAATTAAGGATGGGATTTATTTAATATAAAAATAATCGGCTAATCGATTATGAAATCAATCATCAGTTGCAGCCCTAATATTTAGGTTGACCAAATGTATGTAATATGAGAACCTACCTAAATCAAATTGTATGCAGTCAGGGAGGTCCTTGCACTACATGGTTGTTGGTAGATCTAAAGGAGATTGAAAAAGCAGATTGTAACATGTTTACAGGAGATTAACCACACCCAGCGGGTTCACGAAAATGTACGCCCCCGCTAGAAGTGGTTATACCAAGAACACGGCTGCTGCTGCATATAATTATTTGATTTTATATTTGTTACATATCCCCATTCACATTGCATGACCTAAAAAATATATTAGAAATGGCTGCTTACCTTTTTACTTTCTTAAAACTCCTACCTAGCTTCCTCGTGTGAAGTTATGTTTACTCTAATGAATTCTGTCTGTACTGTGCTGGCAGATCTCATCAGTTCTAAGCTAGATCTGAACACTGTCTGTCCTATCAAAGGGTTAAAGACCTCGAAGGATTGTATATTAATGAGAAGAAGCTCAGTATGTCCCTCTAGATTCACTTTTAAACTACTAAAAGTAGCCTGAAATCTGCACAAAGGCCTTCACCAAAGAAACATCTAAAAGGCAAAGAATATATATTTAAAAGTTATTCTGTGATATACTGTGTGAACACATAACAAACATACAGAGGGGTTTTCTCACATTTAACTGCAAAAGTTGAACTACGCTTTAAGAATGATGAAGCATTCCTATAAAGAAATACTTGCTGGTTATCCAGCGTATTCTACAATTTCATGAGGCACGATGATAGAAGTTTATCTTATGTGGTTGTTCCTGGCAGATCTAAAGCTTCCAGGATTTGTATTCGTTATTAAAGCAGGGAGTTAAAACTGAGACGGTAACTGTTAGTATAACTCTTCACATGTCAACCAACACTTAAGCTTGACAGTAATATTAGGTGCCTGAAAAACTATTGGCAACTAGAAGAAGGCAGGAGGGAAATTCACGAATGATAACGCAAGAAGGAGTAACCTAGTCCACCATTGCTGTAAATTCTGTTCCTGTGAAATGAGATTGTGGCATTGGCATTAATACAGCTCAGCATTTCCTCCTAGTGATGTGGGTTTCTTCAGGCCTTAGGAATTGCATTATATACACAGACATCCCAAGTCTCCCGGATGTTCCGGGAGTCTCCCGCTATTAGATAGCGGCTCCCGGACGCCCGCAAGAGAGACATTTTATCCCGGAAAGGATTGAAACCTTTCCGGGTCTGCTGCGCTCGCCGCTCACGAGTATAAATAAAGTTTTTCGCTGTAAGAGAAAAAAAAGTTCATGCCTGCAGATCCTGTAAAGGTGGCTGGTCAGTGGGAGGGGTTTAGGCACGGCAGGGTGGCTTGTGATTGGCTGGAGACAAAAGTCCCTGAGCTAGCTCTGCAGACACTTTGTGATGAGTGCTGAGGGGGAGCCGATAGAAGACGCCTGTGGAGGGTGAGTGGCACACTTCCTAGTCTTGTCATATACTGTAGTGTTAATAATCACAAATAAAATAAAAACATAATGTAATTAATAATAATAAAATGGTATTATATCTACTATGTTTGTGTGTATGTATGTATATGTATATATATATATATATATATACACATACATACACTCGCACATATATACTATTATAATTATTATATTATTTTTTATGTTATTATTAATTAAATAATGTTTTATATTTTATTTGTGATTATTAATATTATATGCTGCTGTTGTAAATCAGCAGAGGTGGACCTGAGGTGCTCCTCTGCTGATTGACGGCAGCAGTGGGTGGGTACAAGAGCAAGCCTGCTATTGGCTATTGCAATTTGAAATGACCAATAGCAGCCTAGCTATTCATTCCCTTGCTGTTTATTTTTTTTATTGTGAAGGTGGCCGACGGCCGCTGTCAAAATAAAAAAAACAGACAGTACCTCCCTGAAATGAGAAGGGCACCTCCCTGAAATAAGCTTTTGCAGGTTGGGATGTCTGTATACAGGTATTTAGCTCAAGGCAGTGGTACAATAGAACTGCACACAAAGCACTGTAATGATTATGCTATAAGAGTTCATATTCATTAACTGGATGGAGTTTGACAAATAATACACAATTTCTTGTCCTACAGCAGCACACAGTGGATTAAGTTTCAGCCAATATGACATATGTGTTGTGAAATATTATAGGGCTGTGCAAATTAACGATTAATTTCTCGATTAATCGTTAATCTTTTTAATCAATGAAAAAAAATTTCGATTAATCGAACACAAACATTTTAGTCATTACCAGCCCTAAAATATTATAAATATGAATTTATGTGGTGGGTAAAGAATGTGTAGAATGCAATCTTCAAGTAAATTCAAGGCAATTCTGTTCTTTTTCACAGTGTAGTGTTTCTTGAATCCCAGAAGCAGATGACTAGTCTCACAGAGTATATACAAAATAATATAATAATAAAAGCCTAATGAGTCCTTTTCAAAATTCTGGGTTCTTCATTTCATGATACAGATTCTCCACACATCCAGCATATTGTATATGTCCAATGTATATTATTATTATATAGGATTTAACAGTTTGCGCAGCGCTTTACAATATAAGGAAGACATTACAATCACAATACAAAGTCAAGACAAAATGGTAAGGAGGGCCCTGCCTGTGAGGGCTTACAGTCTAAAAGAATATATGCACCTATGTGTCTTCCATACACGTGTTTGCCTCAATATACTCTATACCAGGAGTACCCACATGTTGGTCGCCCAGCTGTGGTGAAACTACAAATCCAATAAAGCATTGCAAGACTCTTGACAGCCACAGGTATGACGTCCAGAGGCAAATGCATGGTGGGAATTTTAGCTTAACCACAGCTGGAGGGCCAAAGTTTGGCTACCCCTGCTCTTTAATTAGGTCCTTCCTCTCCTTCAGCCTTTCCTTAATATACAGTTTACTGCCAGTCACTAACACTGTAGAGGTTTCTGTTGATGCCTTTGATGTTACATCAATTCAAATAATGATTTGTGTTTATCTAATGGCAGTTAAATAAACAGGTTTCTTTTGAAGAAAAATTTCTACAGCTGTTTCAGTTGTGCCCGTCTCCGGGCAAACTAAAAAAACTACCCTTGCAGTTGGGTTATAACTACTTGCTTATGCCTAGGGGTCAGGAATAGGCTGTTTTACTTACCTGATTCCCTGTCCTGCTGGCTCCCTGTGGGCTGCTAGACTGGTCCCTGCAGCCTCTTCTTCCCTTTGCTCCGACTGTTTAAGGAGTGTTGATGTCATCATGTCCAGTCTCGGATCCATAGATCTGCCTTAAGCTGCCCATACACTGCTCGATTCTCGTACGAGAATCGCGGGAAATCCCGCGATCGTACGAGAATCGAGCAGTGTGAACGAAGACGTGCGACCGCTTGCGCACACTGGCCCGTCCGGCTTTTATCTTACAAACATGCTACACACCCGCCGAACATCGTACGATGCTCGGCGGGTTTTCGAACATGTTCCTAAGATAAAAGTCGTGCGACCTTACAGTAGTAGAGATCGCACGGCTTCCACACACCTTACGATAATCGTACGATCGCGGGATTTCCCACGATTATCGTACGATTATCGTAAGGTGTGGGAACCCCAACACTGAGGTGTCTTATATCAGCCAAAAGAATCCCTGCCACCACATAAGCATAAATCCACATACACCTCAAATATATCTTGCAGACATAACTCCAATTGTACAAATATCCCATAACAACACTGTGCGGAGTTTGCATGTTCTCCCTGTGCTTGCCTGGGTTTCTTCCGGGTATTCTGGTTTTCTCTCACACTCCATGCTGGAAGGTTAATTGGCCCTTGTGTATGTATGCATGTGATGTAGGGACCTTAGATTGTAAGCTCTTTGAGGCCAGGGACTGATGTGTATGTACAAGTGCTGGGTACATTTTTGGTGCTGTAAAATAATAATAAAAACCTTCCAATAATATTCACAGCAGATGTTTTTTTCCTAACATAGAGCATGCCAGGTAAGAGCTAAAGTGGCCGCAATAATGTTACTCCAAACACCAGGACAACTACTGCTATACCAGTATACACTTCTACTACTTATTCTACTGGCTCTGGTTCTTCAGAGACATTTTCTCCTCCAAAGTGGCAAGTTGGATTCAGTATTTGCTGTCACCATCATATACTTTTTCTGGACCACATACTAAATGTATTGTACAGTCACCAGGTTGTCAGCCTTTCAACTGGATGTATTCTGCAGTCATCAGTTTGTCATTTCCAGCCTGCACACTGGGTGTGTTCTGTGGTCAGCAGTTTTTTATATTCAGAAAGGCCACTGTGTGTGTTAGAGATTGCTAGCCTATGTCCGGGATGTATTGTGCGGTCAACAGTTTGCCATTTCAACCTAGGCACTGAGTGTATTGTTTAGTCGTCAGTTTCTCATTGTCAGTCAGGTCACTGTGTGTTTTATAAAGTTGCCGGTTTGTCAATTCTAGCCTACGCACTGGATGTTTTGTCCGGTTGGTAATTTGCCATTTCCAGCCTATATATTATGCCTTATCCAGACTAGTCTGGTCTTTGGGTATATTGTGCAGTCACTAATTTTCAGTCTGGACACTCAGTGTATTGTGCGGTCACCAGTTTGTCATTTTCTAGTTTGGTCACTGGATATATTGTGTGGTTGCACATTTGTAGATTATAGCCTGTGCCCTCAAGGATATTGTGTGGTCACCAGTATGTCATATACAGCCCATGCACGGGGGGATATTGTGTGGTCACCAGTATGTCATATACAGCCTGTGTCCTCAGGGATATTGTGTGGTCACCAGTATGTCATATACAGCCTGTGCCCTCAGGGATATTGTGTGGTCACCAGTATGTCATATACAGCCTGTGCACGGGGGGGATATTGTGTGGTCACAGTTATGTCATATACAGCCTGTGCACGGGGGGATATTGTGTGGTCACCAGTATGTCATATACAGCCCATGCACGGGGGGATATTGTGTGGTCACCAGTATGTCATATACAGCCTGTGCACGGGGGGATATTGTGTGGTCACCAGTATGTCATATACAGCAATTGTGCGGCGGATTCGGGTCCCTGAAGATGGCGGATGCGGCACAGGTACTCGTTTTATGTATTGGAGTATTTGCACGAGTACTCATGCAAATACTCGGTATCGCCGCCGATACCGATGCTTGTATCGGTGCATCCCTAATATTGATTCATGGTTTTACAGCAAAGTGCACACGTTTTCCTACATCTTTATTGGAGTTCACTCTCTTACACTGCAATAATATAGTATATTGCACAAAATCAATCCTACCAATGTACTAAAGGGAGTTTTTCAAAGTAATGTACAGGCAGTCCCTGAGTTACATACATTCGACTCCTACTTACAAACGGAGGCTACCGTGTTTCCCCGAAAATATGACCTACCCCGAAAGTAAGACCTAGCGCTATCTTCAGGGATTTCTGTAATATAAGACCTACCCCGAAAATAAGACCTAGTTCGGTGGTAGGTCTTATATTACAGAAATCCGCTAGGTCTTACTTCCGGGGTAGCTGCACATAAACTGAATTTTAAATGTAAAGACCGGCCGCAGCTCCCGCCCCGCCCACACGCCAGCCTGCCGCAGCTCCCGCCCACATGCCAGCCG
>NW_017306308.1:1860943-1879154 GCF_000935625.1 Nanorana parkeri
AGCTCACGCCCACACGATGGGAACGACATATCATCCGCCGACACCGGGACCGGCAACAGCACACCGCCTTCCGGGACCTCGTCCAGTCCTCCCCCAGCCAGGTAAGACATCCCCCGAAAATAAGACCTAGTGTCTTATTTCGTGCAAAAAATAAAAAATAAGACAGTGTCTTATTTTCGGGGAAACACGGTATTACTGTACAGCAGGGGTAGTTGTAATGCTACCACGCTCGTGCCGACGAGGAGCGCCTGCCTTTTTGGGTCTGGTTCGTAGTACTGTACATACATTACATTAAGTTGGCCCGTTAGATGTGCAGACGAGGGGTGGCCACCTCTTCTTCTGTGTCACTGTGAGGTATTTACTGCTGTCTGTATCCTCATTAGATTTAATCTCACTTCCTGTCCTTGCGACAACAGGATGTGAAAGGAAATCTACCCCTACGAAGGGAAATTCACTCCTGTAAGAGTGATCATGGGAAGCTTTATCACCAATCCTTGTTTCCACAACCCAAAATTTTCAAGATCCTATTGTCACAGGGACAGAAAGTGAGGTGAAATCTTCTGAACAGGGGCACTCACAGCAAAACAAACTTTACAGGGGGGTTAACCCTTCCCTATGCTATCCAAAAAAAAAAATTGGTCTGGAGTTACACTTCAAAAATTTACCTGTTCCAACTTACACACTAATTCAACTTAACAAACCTACAGAACCTATCTTGTTCGTAACCCGGGGACTGCCTGTATTTTGGCTTGCAGATTGATTAAATAAATTGCAGTAAAATGTACAGAAGCCTCCCACCTTGTTTAATTGTGCATGTTGTATAGCTCTTATGCATTAAAAAAAACCTCAACAGAATATAAACTGAATTTCAAATGAAAGTATTATTAGAAATATGTCTCTTGATTGCCTACACATATTTATAGAACTTTCATTACGGTGAATGTTATTCTGTCTGCATATTTCAGCCAGTAGGGGAGAAAAAGACTCACATTTCTCACGCCCGTTCGGTCAGCCAGCATATTTGCCGTATCCAGTTACCGCTGTTTAATTAGCCAAAAATAGTTATCTGCGACTAAGTTTACCTTATACTGCACAAGGTGAACCCATATAACTATAATTGACCAGAACGTTTCCAGGACCTCTATACAGGATTGCAGCCTCTTGTTACTCATTCAGTCTGCAGTTTCTCTCCCTACAAAACATGCATTTCTTTATGGACTCTAACACTGTGGTTCTTTGGTAGTTTTTCAGGCACTTGGCAGGCAGTTCTGAGCCCTTCCCATACTCCCTGCAAACACAGAGTCTAAAATAGTTAAGTTCACACTTTGTGCTGGTCCAAATGCTATCTGCAGCATTTGCTATTGCTTCCCCCAGCTGGCCAATGTCACCCATTTTCCTGATATTGTTGCAGACAAGAAAGCTTTCCATAAAAAAAAACAACCCACTATATTGGATTTTCTTCTGCATTACAGAGACACACAGCCTTGCGATAAGACACAATATTCCCCTGATCAGAGAGAATTACATTTTTACAGGGTATTGTGGGCCACAGACTGCCACACATACACAATATACTGTATATCCATAACACTACAAAATAAAACACAAACACAGAAATTAGCATTTCACAAGGAATATACCTTTAATATTATAATCACAAAATCATAATATCTGTACAGGAATGTGTAAGTGAACATTTATAAATGCAACAATAATTTGCTTCATAAAGATAAGTAAATTTAATTTGACAGAATTGATTTTTCAAAAGAAAATACTTCAAAGTAAAACTTTCTTGCCTTCATCTGCACTTGTTAAATGCAAAATAGTAAGACACATTAGTGTTCAATTCAGCAAAATATTGCAGAATATCATGCTACAGTCCATTGGAATGGGTCAGGACATGCAGCACTTATTAAAACGCAATAGTATATAAAAAGAAGCCACATGTTAATAAAATATAGAGTGGTTTATCTTGATATTTTCTTTGATTTAAACATGATTTTATTGTGGAAGGCGATGAGAATGAATTCATGAACTGAGCGTGGAATATTCTTCATCTAAGCTATTGCTTTGGCTTCAGGTAGAAAGGCTTCCCAATACTTTATGAGCTATAGGAAACAGAAAGACAAAAGTTAAAAAAATGTTTTAAACCAAAATCATATAAATTTAAAAAAGTGTTTAATACAAAAAAATGTTATATCCTCTTATAAAATATCGACTTTACTTCAACAATATCTTTTGACCTGTTCCGTTATTTATCAGCCTGATGAAAGTTATGTAATTTCAAATTTTGTTTCCTTAGAAACCACTTTCCTAACTTCTGGATGAGAAACTTGCATAAATATATATATATATATATAATATATATATATTGAGACAACCCTCCTATATCCCTTTCCATTCCTTTTAAATTAAGGCATGTCAGGTAGCGAGAAAAGGGATGACGTACAAGATGGATTTGGAGCCGAGCTATGCAGAAGGGAGATTCTATACACTGCAAGCCTGACCCTCCGGAGTTAATGCAAGGGTGCCAGGATTCAGCATTCAAATCTGCTAGATTCAACCACTCTTGGTAGTGCAGGCTCTTCAAGGTTGCCTGGAGGCCCAAAAGCCACAGCATTCCAATCTGCTAAATTCAACCAGTCTTGGTAGTGCAAAGGCTGACCCAGCCCTCCGGCATTTCCAGTTGACAAATGAGGCTACACATCATGGTGATGGGCCAATAGGAAGGCGCAGAAGAAGGTGGGCCACCCTTCCAACACAACCGGGGAGTGTCAATTCTGGTAGATTAGAATGCTGCTGGTTTCCAGATTCCCTGGATACATTAGAATAGTACCAAGTCACCTATAGATGCTTACATTACATACACTGCCTGGCCAAAAAAAGTCGCACACGCCAATACTTAGTTGGACTGCCTTTAGCTCCGATTACGGCACGCATTCACCATGGCATCATTTTGATAAACTTATGCAATGTCACAACATTTATTTCCATCCAGAGTTGCATCATATTTTCACCAAGATCTTGTAGTGATGATGGGAGAGTCGGACCACTGAGTAAAGTCTTCTCCAGCACATTCCAAAGATTCTCAATGGGATTTAGGTCTAGACTATGGTGACCCATACATATATGAAAATTATGTCTCATGCCTAATAAGCTTTTTCAGCCTGATAAATCCTGGCATTGTCATCTTGAAATATGCTTGTGCCATTAGGGAAGAAAAAAATCAATTGATGGAAAGACCTGGTCATTAAATATAGTCAGGTAGGCAGATGACCTCATTTTGTGGGGACATAACGTTGCTGAACCTAGATTATCCAATGGAAGGCTCTGACATATTTGCTTAGCTAAATCCAAGTGGCAACTTTTTTTTGGCCAGGCAGTGTATAGTTACTATTTACTAGTTTTTTGTTTTTTTTAAGTCTCTGTAACTTCAGTCACTTTCATACACAAAAGCATTTCTATATTAAAGAAAAGCCGCGTGTGGTTAGCTGCAAGCCAAGACATTTTGTATGAGGGTTTTCCTGATATCCTAAGTGTTTCTGTTCGAGGAAGTTACCCATTCTTCCAACAATGACAAATACCTGTATAAAATTTATTTTTGACTAGCACAACACTTGTAATAATCCATTTTCAATGCATTGTCGATTATCTGTTGGCTTGAAAATGGGAATCATATGGTAGTTGGCAAACCGCTATAGGTAACCTAAGTGTATGGCCAATAAATACATTGAAATCTCTGGAACAACACCACTGGAAAACAGGTGCATCCATATAAATCTGTGTTTAGCCTTTAATTTCCCAGAATCTTGTGACATCACTGTGGTATAAAACTTTTGGTGCCTACTAGAACTGTGATGACACGGACTTTAGTTCATCCCACAAGAAGCTTTCTTTGTTGTCTATGGTTAAACATTGGCGCATTAAAGAAAAAACACACACACACACACACACACACTTTTGTTTCCGCTCACCTGTTGCTGTGTTTGTACTAAAGATTCTAAATACTTGATAATAACTGCTTTGAAGTCTTTCACTCGATCTTTCTACATGAACAAAAAGAAAAATAGGATTTATTAAAATGTTAAATGAAAACAAACATTAAAAGTTTATCCTCTTCATCCTGAAGCAGATATGTGAAAGAATTGTCTCACCCATCTTCCCCGTATAAGAAACCCTCTTTGAATGTAGGCTGAGATTGCTGCACAAACCAGAACACATCTTTCTCTTCATTTATAGCCACTTTTATGATCATACAAGTTGTGTTTTATTTATTGTGCAATTATGAACATACCCCTGTCACACAAGTTTAAGGCTGGTGGATATTTTCATTCAATTTTCCATGTGTCTCTCCTGACAAAGCGATGACATACACTAGCATAGTACATAGGTAGCTCTGAGAAGTCTGAGACACACGTCCATGTTTGACTTGTGAATAACCAACCTCCCCCAAGTACATGACTAGTTAATGTGTATGTAAACCCTTTATGCTATGCGTTAAATACTGTTAATCTGCAGAGTTTATGATGAAATAATCTTCAGTAGCAGAAAATGCTTGCCTAAAATCCCTTGATTATTTTAGTGGTGGTCACGCGAGTGCTATATCTTTCCCGGGCTCCGATGGGTGGTTGGGAAGACTGCTTATAAGGATCAGTTGGCTCCGTAAATCTCTACAATCTCTGTGTCAACCAGGAGCGGGCACTGTCACTGGCTGACTACAAGATTACAGATACCCTCTGTGTGTTAGCACAGTTACCACAGTGTAGGTCCCAAGGCGAGGTGCAAGCACACAATCTGAATATGCGAACATGAATCCGATTCCATAGCCAGCAAAGTCAGGAAGCCAAGCATTGTGAATGGATCTAGCAAGATCACAAAGTATTTATTCCAGGTTTTAATGCATACAATAAGAGCCTGCATTTTATGAAATGTGAAGGACAGCGGGTGCAAAGTTTATGATTTAACATTTACATAAGTTTTAAAACTGTAAAGCAGGCACACAGGACTTGTGGTGGTGCATTTCTGCAAAATCCATTACTTGACCATCCACCTTCAGACAGACAATCTCCTCATATTTGGTGCTGGCTTATCGCCATCTATAAACTAGAAATCTTTTCATGTGAAACGTTTCAGCACACATTGCACCCAGTAGATATTTAGAAATGATATATCATGTACATCTATTTTTCTGTATGACCAGCTTATAATAATTTACAGCTGCTACAAAATCTGGAGCATTTACACAAAGCAGACCCATTCCTGTACTGGAAAGACTAAAACAGATTGACAGTTCCGCTGTTACCCCAGTATTATATGAATCCGCTTTGGTAAATCAGGCTGAGCAGCAAAGCTCAGTTTTGGAGAACACATTGAAATACAGATTTACAGTATCTAGTAATATTGGTTTATTTATAAAACCCGCATTTACCTCAAATCGTCCTAATTCCTTGCGAATTGTTTTTGAGATCTGCTCGAAATCTCGTTCACCTTGTTGAACTTTTGCTTCCCACTTAAAGAAAAAAAAGTGAAAGAAATTAGCAGCTGCAGTCCAATTGAAATGTATAACACAGCTTCTCTTCTTGTGCGGTAGAGGACAATAACTGGCGATTATTTCTATGACACAAGATGACGTTACTGACAATATGATTTGACATTACGACAGACAAATGCTGGAACCACACTGCCTGTGATCTCTGGTATACCACACACCCCTTGTTGTTTGTATTGAAATAATCGTAATAAGGACACCTCACATATCATCTGGTCCGTTCTGTACCTGGACATGGACTGATGACACATAGGAATCTAAATTCTGAGCACCTCTACTCTTAGTGACAAAGGACAAGGGAGAATATTTTGGGCACCTCTGCTATACATTTCTGATTAGAACATGAACAGAGTTGGTGGTGCGTTCTTTTTGTGTGTGCGTCAAGACCTGCTCTGCTTTAATGGAAACCTATCATGAATGAGATGTATTGGCTGCTTTTACTGGCCTCCTGTTGAAAATCCTAGATGCTTGTCTTACTGATCCTCTAACTTCATTACATTCTGAATCATTGACCTGCCAAGTATGCAGCCAGCGAAAGCTAAACTCCTGACCGGCATTCTTGTTTCAGGTCAATGCCTCAAGTTATGTCCACTAGCATTTCCAGAAGGAGGTCTGTATCTTTCTCATGATGCATAAAACAAAACACATATCTCTAATAAAAGGTAGCAATTATGTTCAAGAGGAAACCAGCAGCACCACGCTTTAAAAAAATCCTCCATTTGTAAGGTACCGTAATATATAACTTGTGAATTTTACCTTTCTGCTAAAAGGTCATTGTTGTGCACCTCTAGTTTACAATTTGATGAACACGCATGCCATGTTCAATTGTATAGGAAGCTTTAACATTTCAGAGAACACAAAACATCATTTACAGAAACACACAGAAAACACAACGTCGTACAAGTGTACCAATAAGTAACACAATACAAACATAAATGTGTTTTATAGGATTAAAATGTATTCAAATAAAAACAGGCGGAGCCTCTCTTTCTGATATAGCTATAATGTACAAAACATAGAAGACGTTCACAATCCCAGAGACCTCTCACTGCTCACAAATTTGAAGGACCCCGTGATTTAAGAGATACAATATAGCAGATGGCTGTAGAAAAAGAGACCATTCAGGTTACTACAAAGTGTCTACACTCCAATCCATCGCACTTTTGAAGTAGAGCTCCAGCAACACAACATTTCCGTACTACTAAGAACATAAAAGAAAACATGTACAAAAGGGAACAAAGACAATGGCAGTAATAATAAAATACATCTAATCTAGCCCACAAATATTACTGCCAAACAAGTGATGTGTACGATGAAATATTTCCTACCTCTTCAATCTCCTTCATGAAGCATAGGGAAGAAATGATCAAAAATACATTTTTAAAAACATTTTGCAAAGCTCAAGACAAGGGTCGCTGATCATATAAAACAAATTCCATTATGTACGTCCCATGGTTGGTATTTTAAACAATGTTAGAAACAGATTGCCGTGTCAATAGTTCATTCTACCACTCCGTTCTGGTACAAAAACAATACTAGTCCTTAGCTTTACAATGCACAAAAATGAATAATGCTAACTGGTATAAACTGGTGCTGCTGGCTAGTCTTGCCCATAACAGACTACACATATTCAACGTCAACCCTTAGTAGTCAAAATAAGACTCTCCTATTCAAGCAACAAAGAAGCCTGCATCAGATCACAGGACTCCTATTGAACTACTTGTTGAATGAATCCAGGCAGTGCGCTGCGTTAAGACTATGCAGTTCATGGTACAGGATGACTATATTCTGCAGATCTTGTGTAGTACAGCTAAGAGTGATTCTGTTGCACTAGACAACACTGGGTGACTGTTTTCATATGCAATGATCAGTCAGGATCACAGCCTCAATTGATGCAAGGAAGACATAATATCAAGACTGGTTCAGAAGTCAGTAAATATCTATTACAGAAGTAAAGGTCTTAGAACAAGACTAACTTGGACAACTGTAATGCTAACCACTCATAATGTACCTCTTTGATTTCATCCTTTGCTTGCTGGAGCTTGTCAGGTTTGTTTGCAATCTGTAGCTTGGCTTCTGCCTCTCGCTTCTTCTGTAGGTTAAGTTGAGCGTCTTGCCATTTTTGCCAACATTTAATTCGTTGGTCAAAAACTCCCTGCAACAGTAATTAACCAAACTCTCATTCAAAATCTCCAAAATGGCATTTCCCATATAGCAATGTACTCCTTTCAAATAATAAGGTTGGAAATAAGATTTCAGTTTGCAGTATTATGGGACATGGGGTCTGTCACTGAAAATACAAATCAAACAATAAAGCTTAAAGTCTTTTCCCCCTACTTTATATTTGTTCCACGTTCCCATTCACATAGCAAAACAAGCAAAATAAATCTGCTTACAATTTTTGTGCTTTTACTTGCTTACAAATCCTACCTAGCTTTCCCCCAATGTAATACTAAGGAGGGGTCTGTTGAAGTTAAAGTGACACTAAACTCGAGTTAAATCTTAAAAACTATTAACAAAAATGTATCTTATTTGTGTATCACTCGGCTGTAGATCCTCAAATCATCTCTGAATTGGTGTTGACACTGTGCTTCCTTCTGGAGGGTGGCTACTTTTATTTCCCATGGTCCCTGTGTGTGTGTTGTAAAGTAGCCACCACTCCAAGCTGGCTCCTGTGATGGACTACAATCTCACATTTCGTTTGTAGATTGTAGTCCATCACGGGACTCAGCTTGGAGCTTCTGAGTTTAGTGTCACTTTAGGTTTACTGAACTCTGTCTGTACTGTGCTGGCAGATTTCATCTCATTATCAGTTGTGAACTAGATCTGAATGCCGTCTGTCCTAACAAAGGGTTAAAGATTTAGAAGCATTGCATGTTAATAAGAAGCGCAGTCTGTGCCTCTACTTTCAAACTGCTCAGAGTAGCCTGAAATCTACAAAAACATCTTCCCCCAAAGAGACATCTTAAAAGGGAAGAAATATTTGTTTAAAAGTGTTTTTAGGTATGCTATGTGAATATGAAAAGAAACAGAATTTGACTACAAAGGTGGAAATACACTTTAAGCTAGCCATATACTGGATGATTTTCATACAAACATTTATACAAAAAAAAAAATCAATTTTGCTTGATTTTAACATTCAGTATTGGAATAAATGGAGTTTGCTGAACAACAACCATATTCCCTCTTAGAATCTCATTCATTTGAAGTTTCCAGACTGCCCCTTTTCTTTTATTTTGTAATGACAGTCAAAAATGGTTGTTGATTTCACCCCATTAACCATAAGAAAATCAAAAGTTCCCCAAAAAAATAAACTCTACTGGTGTATGGCCAACTTTACAGAGTAAGGCAAACAGAAATGTGCAAAGCACAGTAGCACATATCAGCCAATCAGAATGTATCTTGCACTGATCCAGTTGCAGTAAATTGAAGCCTAAGTAGTAGTTGTACAGCCTCAAAGTTCTTTGCACTTGTATACTGAATAAGCCAGAATGTGTTTATAGGATTTCCTAGTATGCATGTCATGTTTATCACTATGGGGGGAATTTATCAAAACTGGAGCAGACAAAATCTGAAGCACATTTGCACTGCAGCCAATCAGCTTTTCTCTTTCATTTTTAAATCTTACCTGAGCAAACTGGAGAGAGATGCTGATTGGTTAGCATGGGCAACTGTTTCAGATTCTGTTTGCTCCAGTTTTGATAAATTCCCTTCTATGTGTATTTAAGGCAGAAATTAAGTTTTTTTTATTTTTTTAATTAACCCTTACAGTGGGGCTACTCCTGCATTGCAAGGGTTAACTGCTCGTGTGTGTAGAGCTGCCTAAATAACAAAGATATACTCACCTAAAGCTCCGAGCCAGCCAGCTGTCATGACAGCCTGTCCCCTCCTCCACAGTACATTGGAATGTTCTTCAGCAGCCTCACGTCTATCCAAAGTGTATAGACTTGATAATTTACTGGACCTTAGACTGCTGCAGAGGAGGGGAGTGTCATTCCAAGGACCGTTGTGAGACAAAGCCGGCTCAGAGCTTCGGGCGAGTATCTTTTTTTTTTTTTTTAACCTAGACACAAATGAGCAGATAAAACTTGCAGTGCGGGGGTAGCACTACTACAAAGATTAATAAAATAAATTCCTGGAGTTCTGCTTTAAGGCAATGTACGGAATACAGGAAATTGTTAAAGAATGTCAATCCCTTCCCAGACGCAACCTGTACAAAAACCTCTTTCCAGCAAGTGCCCAGTGCTAGGAGTACGTTTAAAGTGTGCAGATCATTCTAATCTCCTTGTGAGATTGGTAACCATCCAGCGTAGTCTTTGCCATCAAGTTTACAGCATGAGTAACCCTTACACTGCCAGGGCTGTAACTATGTTACAGCATGCAAGTGAAAGGATGTAAACAAACCCATTTGTTTATTGATAATCCAGCAGCTGGCAATCTTTATGTAGAAGTGGTCAGGGCAGCTGTACAGCCTCCCGATGACTACTACACCATTGTGGCACAGTGTGATCCCTGGCCTGACTTGTTTATAGACCTTACAGTGCTCACATATATATTCAAAAACCTACATATATTTGGGGTCCCTTAACGTGGGGTAAATAGAACAAATACTTTGGCGAAACTATTTGTAGTAGTCTTACATTATACACAATATGTTAATATGTCAAACTGCATTTTCTCCATTTCTTTGTTCATTACAAAAAATATATTCCGGGTATTTGAAAAAACAAAAATGACCAAATGAAGGCCCCATATGTGCTAAAAAAGACATTTCTAAGGTGACAATAGTGCTCAAGAACTGGTCCCATATGGTGTGCTAAATATAAACTTTGGCAGTCTAGACTTGAAAACTGGTCTCAAGATGAACGCAGGTACTTGCAAACACCATAAGGTGCCAACACTTCTGCACTGTTGTTGCTATAAACATTTCAGACCAAGTCAGTATGACTAAAGATGTGTCACTGTGTGTGTGTGAATAAGGGATACCAAATAGTTAAATATGATGTGAATGTTCCTTTTTAATGTAATCTCCCAAGATCATGCTAGGTCTTAGGTTTTTCCTTCACATATATGACTAGAAAAGCAGGTAGCAGCTGAAACTTACTTTCACAGCAGCAATAAGTCGAATATAGTCACATAACAGTTCTGAAAACACATAGAAGTCTGCAAACGCCTGCTCCTGATGTAACTGGTCAATCTTTTCTTCAACCTCGGCAAGCTGGGACAGTGCTCTGGATAGAGCTGTGTGGTCCTCAGAATTGCCCAGCATAGCAGCACTCTTTGCAAATGCAGCCGTGTTGGCTGACAGTTCTATAAAAGAAGAATACAATACAATGTAGTTGTTCATTTTTAACAAACATGGCAAATACATTTATCAAAATATACAGTTGTAAAGACCCTCTACTAAGGGGATCCTACTTCGATACCTACTACCATTCTGCAAAGAAGACTACAAACTATTACTACCAGCCGTCTTCAATAAGATTCGCCACAAAGAGCAAAAAATGCTCCACATTTGTTTTTCCTCGACTCTCAGCACACCAGTACTTCCCTACGTGTTTTGATATGCAAGTACATCTCTAGTCAAACTTCTTAAGTTTAGAGAGTGTGGGGAACAGAACCTCTATCGAAAAAAAAATGTCTCTGTGTCCCAGAGATTTTCCTTCACTTCCTGTCTACAATAGGCACACATGCTTCAATAAAAGTGTTTCCCTACTCTATTTTATTGCCATTGTGCCTTGCTAGAGAGACTTTAACTTGCTTCCTATGAAGGTGAGAATGCAGTCACCGGGTCTGGAAGTCAAAAACAGGAACTATCACTGTTATCTAAAACTCAAGTCTTGGCTAGAGAAAAACTTTAAATCCTCAAACTGCACAACTCCATCCGAGTGGTCTGTACACATTCTTAAAATCACTTAAATGGCTCAAACATTCTGCTATGAAGTAAATATAGGTCTATCTGTAGATCAGCTTCATGAACATTTCTAGCAGCAAAGGGCCTAAACAAAATCATTCACACCATAGCAAGACAGGATTCCAAATATTACTATTTTGTTATAATATTCTCACTTAAAGTGACCAAACTCAGGAGTTACATTTTAAAAATGCATGCAAATACCTTCACTATTAACAATACTGGACTTTATTTGTGCATCACCGCTCGAAGCTCACTCCTGTGATGGACTTCAATCTCAATACAAATGACTAAACTAAATGTGAGATTGTAGTCCATCACAGGAGTGAGCATGGAGCCTCTACTTTATAACACACACAGGGACCATGGGGAACAAAAGTAGCCACCCCCCCCCCAGAAGGAAGGACAGTGTCAGCACCAATTCAGAGAAGATTTGAGGATCTACAGCCGAGGAGTGATACACAAATAAGCTACAGGTTTGTTAACCCCTTCGTGACTGACGACGTACGGTGTACGTCGCCAGCATCGGGGCAAGCTGAGGTATTTGAATGCATTTTTAACATTTAACTCCTGAGTTTAGTGTGACTTAAACTAATATAACATAAGGCCTTCTGGAAAAGCCGAGCTGTTTAAATGCAAAACCATTGCACCAGGGATCACAGCTACACCATGTCCCCTGTCCACAATACAAAGCATGGAAAGATATTCACCAATTTCATGAACTTTAAAAGGACTTTGACAGGCAGCAGACCTCTTTCTGAGACTACTAAAATAGGGTACACAAATGATGTCATCTGATATATTGAGAACATCTGAAGTGCATAGGTAAAGTTTTTAGAGATGCAGACTTAGCCAACCTCTCTTTAACAAGCATATCAATGAACTGGCTGCAGTGCTAGACTCCTACTCAGCCTGATGACAAATTCTTTATGAGTGAATGCTTTTCTGCATGTAGATGCCATACCATTGCGATCACCAGCCATGAGAGACCTACAAGACAGCATAGCCTTAACCTAGAAATTACCAGTCAAGAACTTTAAAGTCAGCCATACTGGTACTGAAAGACAAGGTCTTGCAGAACCTACTATATGCAATCAACAGAGAAATGTACCCCCTTAAACTAGTTGCCCCACTTAGTAAGAGCCCGACCTTGCCATCAACCCAATTCATCTTTATGGCAGTGAAGTGTGGACACCAATCCAAATAAAAAGAACATTCCTCTCTGGATTTCGGCAACCAACTCATTCAAATACAACAGAATACATCAAACAGTGATTGTTAGACTGAGCTGCGTGAATTTCACGTAATATGTCAAATGACAAACATACAGTTACAAACCAATGGCCCAAAATCATATCAGTATAAAAGCCCTACAGAATGAAGAGGCCTAAGGTAAACCATGTGCTCTAGAAAAATGGTGCCCAAATTATAAAAGATTTAGTATACTGTGTCAATCTTCTGATTAGGGGGAACTGGAGAAGGCCCACTACATACTATAATGTACCATGCTTAGTAGTTCATAGATTACCCCCAACCTATAAAAATTCTCCACTTGTAACGTTTTTGGTTCTGCCACCAAAGATTATTTGTAATGGTGGGGAAGGGGGGTGTAGAGGGACAGAAAGGGAGAGTGTGCAGAGCAAGGGACAGAGTGCAATATAGAGCAGAGACAGAGATATACAGTATATGGGAGAAGGCGAGACAGAGAAAGTCAAGGGGAGAGGAAGAGACAACAAATACGAGAGAGAATGGCTGAAGACAAAAGTCATAAGACAGACATATATTAAACATTCTGCATACACAGTTACACAAACCTTTGCGGTGGCACACCAAGGCTTCAACATTGGCGTGTAGTTTCCTAAGATGTTGATCTAGATTCTCAAATTGCTGCTGCTTTTCTTCAAACCACTGACATGGAAGAAAAATGAACAATTTATCAAGGAACAAAAACTCTGTTATGTGAAATTTACTAGTGGCTGACAAGCTTGCATACAACCGTTGTGGTGAACAGAGCAAAATAAATAGTGTCAAAAGGTGAATTATATTAACTTTCTACCTCTTTTAGCTTAAAATGCAATTGCTTAACAGAGTAAGGACATCATTATGCAATTCAAAAAAATCAGCTCTTACAGCATCCGATTCATTCATCTTGATTGTCATTTTGTTGACAGCGTCTGCAGCCTTGTTTACCATCCTCAATAATCCTGCTCCACTCAACGCCTGGGTGCTAACTGCTCTCGGCAGCTACAATTGAATGACAAATAAGGGCAAACAAACCGGTTAAAAGGTTGGAACCTTAACAGGGCCCCAAAGTGCCAATAAAAAGGATGTTACATTTTCTTCACTATATTACATTTCAATAGAGAGTAAACCCATTTTTTCTGATTTACTGCATCCGCTGTCCCAGTGGAAAGGATGAAAAAATAGAATTTTCATTTGTTCTTTTTACATATAAATGAACAAGCAGAAAATTGTTCTAGGTCAATGGAAAGAAAGCCCCATAGCTTAAAACAGCCTACCATGGTCTCTAGCACAACGATTTTGCTTTGGAAAAAAGAAACACACTTTTGAAAAAAATAAACATTAAATATATACACACACCTATATTGGATTGGTTTTATATATGTAGGTTAGGCCATTATCTAAATATCAAATACAAATAAACCTTGCGCCAGATGCGTAATAGCAGCAACACTAAAACAATATGATCATATTATTGAAAAATGAATGACACGATTTTATTAGCTAAATATGTTGGCCATTAGAATTCACTGTATAATGTGAGCTGAATGCATATGTTCATCAGATGTAATTATGAACAAATTGCATAAATATGAGGTTTTGCCAGAATGATGACTGGTGAGTGAAGACCCGGGATTTTTGCCTATAGGGAAAGGCTACTTTCCAGGTACTGGCTTCAGTTATATGGCATCAGCTTGCCTGTCTACTTCTACAAAAACCTAAACTACTGCATTAGTGCAGGAGCACAAATCATATCCCTCCCCATCACTAAGGAGTCCTTTTACCACCATAAAATGGAATGCATCAGCAGGCCATGTATTATGGAGCACACGTGTATTGCTAGGCTAGTATATCATCTTCATATTACTTTATCTTGGACTGCACTAGGAATGGATGGTCATGAGACTGCAAGAACTGAGGCAATGATTTCTGTAACCTGTCATCTGTTATCAGTTCTGTCATAAGTAAATATTTGTTATTCCTTTTTGAGTGCGTTATGTTACTGGTACCATGTTGAGAGACTTAAATCTCATGCGAGTTTCTTTGGAGTCACTGCAAATTAATTTAATTGCCAGTTGCAGATCTCTTGAGGCTCTGATCACTGAATTAAAAGTCTAAGCACCAAGCACTACAAATGGTGGCACCACTGAGAGATTCTTTATTTCAGGTCATGAGATCAAGCTGCAAAGCCTACAACATGTAGTCTACTGTGGCAGTGTGTATGTGTAATCTGCACAGCTAATATGATACAAAAGGTACATTTCTGGGAGTAGAAGTGATAATAAAAGTATTGGATCCTAACCACCTGCCCATTATAATTACACGGACGGACGCTCCCGGCGGGTGGACGTGTATTTACATGATTTTGTTGGATCCTGAAAAATTATTCTAACAGTTGGTACTGGCTATGACATACAAGCGTTCGGGCCGCTCTACAGCGGCAGATCGCTTGTATGATGGTAATGTGCAACCGCCCCCTTCGCTCCCCCACCTTCCCCTTCACCGCCGATGCCAGTTATCCCCAGGCTCCTTACACTAGGAATGGAGGAGAGATCAGCATTTCCCCACTGCTGATCTCTCCTCCGATGCTTGAAGGCGTATGTGATGTGTATTACATCACTTCCGCCTTTAGCTGTCATTTCTCTGGCTGTTATAGCCAGAGAGGAAGGTGTGAAGCAGATCTCTGGTGACATTAGGGGTCTTAAAGACCCCTGATGTCTCCATAAAGAGGACCTGTCATTGTATATTGGCTATCAAATAGGGGGCTTGTTACCATTTTTTTTTCCAAGACCAAGTACTTTTTCTCAGGTACTTGCCAATACCAGTTACCGATACTTTTCCTTACAGGGACATGACATTTTTTTCTAAAACAATACAGACTAATGATTTTAGGGCAGTTTCTTTATAATTATGAAGAACTGTAACTCAATCCATGATTATAGATGTCCTGATACAAAAATAATTTTAACCAAAACCGTATGGGACAGTGCTTAGAAGCGCTTCTCATTGGTCAGCGCGGTCACCTGACTGCACTGACCAACAAATGCTCGAGTAAAATTTAAAAATCCATAGCGCAGGGCTGCACTGGACGGCAGTATGGGGTAGAGATAATAAACCTCTACTGGTGGAGGGGAAAAACCGTTCACCAAAAGCCCCTATGTGATATCATTGGGAAGTGACAAGGTCTCTTTATGAGCCTGCCATCCTATACAGAAGATACAGCACAGCATTGTGCTCTATCTTCTGTACAGCTCAGGAGATATATGCCCTGATTGCCCGGGAAGCCGGCTCCATGCCAGCAGAAGCACCAGTACCGAAAAACCGGTAATGTGTGTTTATTATAACCAACAATGGAGCTTGTAAAACCCAGATGTAGCCAACCAAATCATACTACCTTTTTACGTAAACATTCTATAGATTACAATCAAGAACGTACAAATAAAAAATAAAAACTATAGAATAGGTAGCTGTACCTCATTGCTTTCCAAGAACTGTCTGAGGTCTGGATCTTGCAACAGAGTAGGATGTTTGGCTGTTCGTTGAAGATATCTAGAGTTCAGAAAATAGAATACAAAATCTATTACTACAGTAATATGCTCATGACCAGAAATGATGAGGGCTTAAAAGGTCAAGCTCACAGAGTTTCAAGCAAAGAAAGAATTTTATGCAAAGGACCTTCGGAAAGAACCCATAGCAGTCAAAAATCATCGGTTACTTTCTGTTCTAAAGTGCCAAAAACTGTACAATCCTTCCAGAAAATCCTAAATCTTGTGAGAAGACTCTTCTGCAATGTGCGGGGAAGTCTTCTTATGGGATTTGGTAACCTCAATGTTCCAAGCCAGGTGAAAAGTAAGTATATTTGGTAACTTATCTTCATAGTTTTTTTTTTTATTCAATTTTTTTTAACCATTTTGATGCAGTCTTTTACCAGGGGGGTAGGGGCTGATTTAATAAGACGACCTTGGCTTTTTAGTACAAGGCATGCTTTAAGTAAATGTTTTGTAAATAAAGCAACAATTACTGCGTAAAAGTACACGGAAGTCACATGAAAGGAGGAAGTGATTCTTTGTAGTTTCCTCAGCAAAAAATACAGATTTCAAAATAGTTTTTAATAAGTAAATAGCGGGGCTTTTTCGAGGCGAAATATTGGGCGTTTCTTTGGAAAACAGTCACCAGACAATACCTTTCTAAGGCAGCTCGTCTCTTCTCAACAAATTCATTGGACGAAGAGTCTTCTTTTCCCACTTTAACTTTAGTCATCCCTTTAGAAAATATAAAATAAATTAAACATATTCATGTCATCTGTGTGACTGAAAATAAACACAATTATCTGATTGCGTCTTCACAAGCAATGTGAGAGCATATCCATTACTAAACAAATTATATGAAATATTTTCACTTTACCAACATATCGAGATAATAAGTTCATAAACATGTTTTACAGTACTAAAATTTTTTTTATATTTCCATTTCTGGCCAGCAGGTGAAGCTCTAGGCTTGTTTTCAAATTTCCATGTCTGTTCTTAGCTGCTCTGTTGGGAAAAGCCTGTGTACAGAGCCCAACCTAAAATGTACACACAGAACCAAAAGAACTCAGATGAGTAACTCATCCATCCTCCCTGCTCTGTTTAGGGGGAGGGGGAATCTTTTTCACATTTTTTTTTCTCTTCACTTCGCTTTTCCGGGACACCAAGTGAATGGAAATCTCCATGACAAGACACAGCCAGCAATTCATAAACAGACAGGGGTCTTAGTTATTTCCCTACTAATCCAAACCTAAAAGTAAACATTTTTTGGCTATATATAGACCATAAACTAGGTATGCGCCAACATTTCAGCTGCCAAAACATTTAGTCCGAAAATTGTACTTTTTGGGCAAAATGCAGAGCCGAAAATGTGGCCGAAAAATATGTACATCCCTAGATTCTCTCCTCCCCGCTGGCCACCAGTCTGTGTCCTCTCCAATCCCCGCAGCCTGTGTCAGCAGAGGCAGCAGGGATCAGAGGACACAGACCGGCACCGCGAGGGAGGAGAGAAACTGTCAAGAGGCAGAGCAGGAAAGACACAGCTGTCACAGGAGGCCGAGCTCTCCTCCCGCACCACACTGCTCGGCCTCCAGTGACAGGTGAGTCAGGATGGAGAGCAGAGTACAAACACTTAGCAAACAGAACTGATCACTAGGTGTTTGTGAATAACTGAGGACATGGTATGCTTACTGTGTCCCCCGTTATGAATGAAAAGAAAGTGCTATACATAACTTCCTGTTCATTCAGGATTGTGGACATAACAACTAATATTATCTCCACTGCTTATGCACAGACAGGAGCACTCAGTATAGAGGCTTCCTGTTAATTCATAACAGGGGCTGCAGAAAAAAAAGAGATTGAGGACACAATCTCTTTTTCTATTTAAAAGGGAAATATCAGGGGGTCTAACAAGAACCCTGATATTTACCAGAAGCCCCAAAGTAAAAAATAAATAAAATAATTTTTAAAAGCTTGGGGGGG
>NW_017306308.1:1879359-1915987 GCF_000935625.1 Nanorana parkeri
TAGGGGAGGGGGGGAACAAAAAACGAAAAGACATTTTTGGTTTCTGCCTGACAAATATTTTTTTATTTAGATCTAAAACCTGTATTTCAGTGCAGCCCTACATTAAACCACTAAGAGGTCACCAGTTGTCATATGGGATCATATATGTTGCCACAAAAGACAAAGCAATGTATCCTACAGATTGGGGAAGAGGGCAGTTTGTTTGAGATAATACAAACACCACAGACGTGGACACATATCTTGGTATCCTTACAGCTCATTAAATCAAAGCTTCATTCCTCCTCAAAAGTAATGCCATTTAAACTAATCATCGCATGCATACATGCCTGCCTTTGGTATGTCATATAATAAAACAAAGTGTGAAAAGGAATAAAGTACTGCTTATTGTACAAATATATTCTAAAATGGCCTATACAGATCTGTTGTTACACCTAGAAAAGATGAGAAATAAATTGGATCATAGTGGTATTTTAAAGTAACCATTTTCTGTAATTATTATCACACGTCTTCGATCTAGTAATCTACCAGTTAGCCTATTCCCTGTGACTACAGTTGTAATTATTAAGACGTTTAAGGTCCATGGGAGTGTAGCCAACCTCCCTGGATCTGGCCACAAGAGGAAAATCAACCCTCCACTGTTCAAAGGAAAACAAAAAAAGACTGGAATTTGTTAAAATGCAATTTGGGAAGCCACGATGCTTTTGGGAGAATGCCCTTTGCACAGATGAGACAAAAGTGGAGTTTTTTGGCAAGTCACATCAGTTCTATGTTCACAGACAAAAACATGGAGCGTTCAAAGAAATTAACACAGTGAAACATGGATAAAGCTCAGTTATGTTTTGCAGAAGCTTTGATGCCTCTGCCATGGAGTGCCTTGAATATGTGCAGGGCATAATGAAATCTCAAGACTATCAAAGTATTCTAGAGCAAAACATATTACACAGCATCAAAAAGCTCTGTTTGAGTCATAGGTCATGGGTCTTCCAACTGGATAGCACACAGCTAAAAGCACCCAGGAATGCATAGTAATAAAAACACTGGATTATTCTAAAGTAGCTTTCTTTGACCCCTGATCTGAATTCTATCAAACATCTATGGAAAGAGCTGAAACATGCTTTTTGGAGAAGGGACCCTTTCAAACCTGAAAAAATGTGGAGCAGTTTTGCTCAAGAAGAGGGGTACCAAAATAATAGGTTAGGGTCCCATCATTTTTGTCCATGACATTGTTATATGTTTTATTATTTAAACAATTCTGTTAAAATCAAGAATCAAAAGATAAGTTTCATTTTTAATAAATATTAAAAAAACAAAACAATGATGGATACCAAATACTTTGATGAGTTTCAAGTTATATCAGAGAAAAGTATGGGATTTTCTTTTTTCATGGAAGGGTACTAACAAATTTGTCCACGTTTGTAGTTAAAATTAAGGATGCACCGGTACTTGACATTTTCATGAGAACTACCAGGGTTGCAGCTGGGACCTGACTCTGGCGCTCCACCGCTGTCCTGATATCATTAGTCTGTATTGTTTTAGAAAAACTGTCACATGACAAACAAAAATGTATCAGTACTCGTATCTGTGAGTACCTGGGCAAGTACCAGTACTTGTAAAACTGGTATCGGTGCATCCCTTATATATATATTTATAAAAATGAAATCATACATTAAACCAGAGATGTACAAATCCCATGAGCTCCGTGTGCTCCTTACAAATGACAGCTGCCTCCTAACTTTTGAATTTTTCTCTAGTCTTGGAAAAAAGTATCTGTACTTGTACCGAGTACGTACTTGGTATCGGTGCATCCCTAATTAAAATAATTAAACTAAGGAATCTCCAAGGGGTACACCATTTTATTTGGTGTGCACACTTAGTTCAATTTTGAACACTTCCCTATTAATAGGCAGAAGTAGATCTATTTTCACATACGCTGCATTACTACCATGTAACTGAAGTTAAACGCAGCAGTTCGTCAGCATCCTGCAGCTTCTTCCCTTTCCTTTCAAATGACATGTTTTTTATAAACTTAAACCCGCTAGCTCCTCTCTTTATCCCTTCACATTGTTAGAACTGTTTATCTTCCTCCTACAACAATCCAAGAATTTCCTGTTTGCAGACAACACTCATTTCTGCAGAAAATCTGGCCATGACCAATACACAGAAAGGGACTTCTGTAGAAATGTGCATGCCCAACCTACTCCACAAAAACATGGCAATGGACTCTAAGGACATGCTGAATCTCACCCACAATACTTTTCTCTGGAGCAGGAGGCACTATATATCCAATATGCATGTACTTCGTTGCTAGTTTGGAGTGAAGCCCAAGAAAATCACTAAACCTTCTTTTCACTGAAAATTCTTTCTTGTTGAACATAGAGAGCGAGGTCTGGGGAAAAAAAAAATAGGTCAATAATTAAGGAAAAACGTAAAACCGCAGAACTCAGGCGTAACATTTAACATTAAACACATTTTCCATTAACAAAATGTAAAATTAAAATGCATCTAAAAAAGGCAAATTTTGTTAGTTTTAGAAAATTGAAGTGATGAAGGGTTAACTTCTTTCTCCCTGTCTCAGTGCTATCACATCCGGGGATTATCAGTTCCCTTGTGATAGTAGTAAGGTGAAAAAAACAAGTTAAAAGATATAATAAAACAGTTTTAAAACAATAAAAGACTACTACGTAAACGGCTTTGATTTAGTCTGTCACTAATGTTTTATTTACCAGCCAGGTTTTATTGCTATCTGTCTCTTGTCAAAAAGATTCACGCTCTTTATTTGCCCTGGTAGGCAATGCCACTGGGTTTGAAAGTGAGGGAAAATCCAACATTTTTTGTTGTCACCAGAAGAGGAATAGAGAAGAAATTCAACGGGAACATTGCCTCCGTTGACAACTGTTTAAGAGGCAATGTACCTCACTTTATAGAGATTTTTATCATTTCTGTTGTGTCCACAGCAGAGGAAGTGATGGTAAATGTGACCCATATGGCACCAAAAGCCTGGCAGGGATTTATCAGTTTCCCGCTCTATCCAAAATAAAAATAAAAACTTTTGGCTTTAGCTATACGTTAAATCAAAGAATCAGACAAATGACGAATGCTGATTTACTGACCGCATAAAGTAAAGGTCCTGTGTAGATGTGAAATCTGTCCTATGACTTCTAATGAGTCAGTACAAAGGAAGGACCACTCCTTAATTTGTAATGCACGCTTTCACAGACCAACTTAGAGGAAATAACTAGTGAAAGGAAATGCCTAATAAACACATGCTGGTTTTAAGGAAATATTGGCACAACGGTCAAAGCGTATCTAAACCAAAAAATGATATATTGCAACAGATGGGTCCTTACATAAGGTTCCTGCATTAGTTTTCTTTTTCAGTTGATCTATTTTCAACTCCTGCCTTATCTCTCCAATCAGCTGCACGAAACTTAGGTCCATAAAAATCCAACTTTATTGTTGTAAATTCTGTGCAAAAGTTCAAAAAACAAGGTATACACCCCCATAGTATCTCTCCCACTCCAATGCCTCTCTCTCTGGTGATCCTGCCTGCAACAATTCCGACCCTGCGGTGACAACACTCGCCTTACGACATCTTTGGAGAAACAGTGTTGTTACCCTTAAAGCTGGGTATACCTTGGTTCAATTTTTTTCGTTCAACCTGCGGGCTGAATGGAAAAAAAACAAACAAACAATCAAAAAAAAAAAAACAGACAGATTCCTCCATCAACACTTACGAGAGTTTATGGAGGAATCTCCTGCTGTTTCCTTTGTATTCCGTCAGCAGCCGCAAGTAACTGTCAGAATACCTGAACAGAGCTGGCAGCTCATTGGCTGCTAGCTCTGTTTGGCCAACAATTTTCCGATCGTCTCCTTCCATCAGCTGATCGAGAAATGCCAGTCGGAAAGGTGCCAACAGCGGCACCCACACAGAGCACTTTGAAGAACCGGATGACATTTGCTGCATGTATAGCCTACCTAAGAAAGGACTTCAGAACACCTCCTCGTCCATAACATAGGAAATAATGTTCTGTAGTCCACAGAGAGAGAGAGAGCTGGAAACAATGTAACTGGCATGAATGCAGCACAGGCAGAGAGCACAGGAATTTATTAGCTCACATGGTTTGTGGTAGGCTCAACAGGAATAATTTGCACTTAACAGATAAAATTGAAAGTGTTTTTTGTTATCTGTAAAAATTAAGTCAAGGCAACTTGCTGTATTTTTCTTGAAGACGTGTCACTGGTCATCCAACCAGCTTTCTCAATTCAGAATGACTGAGAATTTAGAATTGAGAATTCAGTCATTCTGAATCGAGAAAGCTGGTCGGATGACCAGTGAAACATCTTCAAGAAAAATACAGCAAGTCCAGTTGCCTTGACTTAATTTTTACAGATATACAATGACCTGGATGAATGAGAACCTTCACAGACACTTTCAATGTTATATTTATCACATAAAATTGAAACTTGTTGTTACAGTTTACATACAAAAAAACTATAAAACTAAAAATTGCACTAACACATCTGTCAGAATTTCTACATTAGTCCTAAACATTTCAACATAATAGCATGAAATGCAAAGCTGCACTCACCTTTGTTGTTACTCTGTACGCCATGTAAGCATTCATTCCATCCCCTGAAATAGGCAGTTATGACATATGAAATAATAGTACATTACAGTTTTACTTTTATCAACAAGAACGAACATTTGCCATGTAAAAAAACTGACATCCTATTCTAAGCTAGATTTAACTGGCAAAGATACATTTCAGAGGCTACTTACCAACTTTCTCTGGGTCTGAAACACCTATGTCAATGTCAAAGAAATCTCCATTTGCTTCCTCTTCAATCTGTTTTGAGAGATGAAGGTAAATAGCAGAGCTTCAAAGAACATGAAAGTCTGAATTGAACTGTAAAGGGTAATCCCACTATTGCAGTCAAATTTGAGAAACCCCACCATGCCTCCATTCATACAGTATACCACAAAATAAAAAATATTCCCACCTTTCTGGTTGTTCCTTTGAAGCAGGCTTATATATAGGGCTCTATAGGCAGCTTGCAAGCTATTCTGAACAGTTTTGAAGTGCAATCAGAGCAGACAAACTTTTAAAAGTGTATTAACCTACAAAGCCTCCCACAAGTAAAGACCAAGCTTTGAGATCTTTAAACCTTTGTTAGGATAGGCAGTGTGCACACCAAGTTTACAACTGAAGAGATCTGCCAGCACAGTACAAACAGAGTTAATTATGGTAAAAACAACTGCCCAGCCCCCTCGTTAACATTACTAGGTGGAAGCCAAGTAGGATTTCTAAGCAAGTAACAATGTAAGCAGTAATTCTTACAAGTTATGCAAATGTGAATGGAATCCTGCAACAAATATAAAGTAGATGTCATCCCAATTTGACTGCAAAAGTGGAAATGCACTTCATTCACACATGCAATAAAAGGCAAAGTTGCAGCTTATCATCCTTTTTACACATGGCAGCCAGGGTCCCTTTAACTTTAATGTGCCATTCATAAATAGAGTAACTTCAAGTTACAGTGAACATGAAAAGGAAAGAATTGTGCCTTTGTACCTTTGGATGTCCACACCAAAATAGCATAAGATGCCGCACCCTGCAACCCAATGCCTTGCTGTAAATGGGTTCTACTGAAAACACCACATTTTTTTCCCTTTTCCGTGTCTAGTGCCTGTTTGGAAAATATAGTGAAATGCAGGACATTACATGGAATGTGAAACAGCACTAAAACACTGAGCTGCTCTGCATATGAATGCCAGCAACACTCATCACAAAGATGCAGAGTGACATCTGCATGTGTCATAACAAAGGCATGGTAAAGGGCATCTCTTCTGGTCTTCTGGATAGATTATGGACACTATATTGCTCCAGATCTCCAGGTTTTTCACAAGGTCTTTAAAATGACGATTCCCGACCTCATATAGTTAACAGTGGTCCTGAGCCATGCTTATAAAAGCATCATCAACCCAAGATTGCCATTGCAAGATGATCCTGCACAGCAACAGGCTACACGTATCCTAGCCAGGATATGAACCATTTTTTTTACTTAAGCGTATTCCAGTGTAGAAAAAAAATGCATGCTGCTATTCTTTTTTTGAAAGCACTAAAAAACGGGATGTTATGGTGGGAACTAGGGTCATTAGAAAGCATTGATTTTATTATGCATGCATTCAGAATGTGTTTAAAAAATGCACCTGGTGTGAACAAACCCTTATATTGAAACACAACAGGTCAGACTAATGCAGCTTACAGATATGAATATGAGGGCACCAAAGCTGCTACATTGTCATGGACTATCAAGCCTTTCTTAAACGGTTGTACACCAAGCAATATCGAACAGGAACAAAATCTCTGAAAGCCTTTAAATGTGTGTTCTGCTCACCTCATCCCTTGAGCGGTCATAAATAACAGGTGCGGAAATATTGATGGTTTCCATTCGTGGAGTGATAATTGATGTCGGCGTCACAGGGGTGATGGCAGGACTGGGATCAGAGGACAGGATGAGCTCTCTCTCAGGACTATCCAGGGACACCTCATCTGTGGCTTCTACAACAGAACGTCTGTTAGGAGAAATGTGTACTCTATTCTTGAACTTTATTTGGCTACAAAAGGTGACCCCGCTACTCCACAAGATATAACACTACCTAAGAACATGATGTACATTTTTTTCTTTTACTACTGAATTTCCAGACATTTTGATTTGAAAAATTGACCTACTACCTGAGAACAACACAATATAATTTATTTTCTTGCTTTTGTTAAACTTTTGTGAAATAAGCCAATCTAACACTGCCGCTACAGTGCAAGAAAGCAAATCCCACTTCAACAATCAGTCGGCTACTTAGGTCTTAAGCTGCTCCTGACATAAAGACATGAGCATTGCATTACCCTGCCAACTCAGCCAAAGTTTAAAAACAAAGGCAAGCTGAACAAGAGAAACTATTATCCCATCCACGCTAAATAGCATAGATGAAGCAATCTCCGCTGCAGGCTATTGCATTCAGGCAGCCACGACTGTCTGAATACCCAAACAGTAATAGCATCTGACTGGATACAGTAGCTGTTCAGCCAACAATTTTCCATTCAAAGTTTGTCAAGCTGGGTTGTACAGACAAGGCCACCTACGGCTCAAACTTTAACCAATTCAGCTGTGTATGGCCTCCTTAAGAGTAGGCAGCAAAAGAAGCGCTCCTAGAATGTACAGCTCAACTGTAGGGGCTGCTAAGCCCTAAAATTAGGAAAGCCAAGCCCTTCGAAAAATAGGATCACAGCAGCACACAGCATATGTTATTCTGTCTAACCAAATAATAGCAGGCATCATGTTGTGTTATTTGGCTTTGCCCAAAACTGGATCCAGTGTGTGTGCGCATAACTGTAGTATTTAATAGACAAGATAAATATGGTAAATAGAATAACAAACATGAAAGAAGTCTATAGTTCTGAATGTGCCAAGCTCTGTCACAAAATGTACAATGACCAAACGTCAAATACACAGACTAAACTTTAAACCCCTTTGTAACTGGTTAATTACTGTGGCTTAACGTGTAACCCATTACCCATTTTACTGTGCGGTTTTACCTTAGGCGGACACTGAGCATCATGGTTAAAATGTATTTAAAAAAAACAGGAGTCACTAATTCCCTTACTCTATAGTGCTACAGCTTGTAAAAGGGCTGGGGCTTCCTGGTCTAATCCATAAGCCACTTTAAAACTATTTCAGTACAAAAACAATATCTACATTGGAATTGGCACACTGCAGCTATGAGCAATATGATCATTTTATGCAGGATCTTTTATGGATCACCACAAAATATTTCTCAAGATCAAAAAAAGAATAGCACTTTATTTATGGCTGGTCCTTAAATGTCCCTCCCTGGCACCTGTAGAAAACGAGGCAGCACAGGGTCCCTTCATCAAGGCAAGGTCACTGTCGCCCTGATGAAGGGACCCCGCGCGGCCTCAAAACATTAGCTATGTGATATCTGTGACGATGTGTTTGAATAAATGAACAGCAAATTGTGACCGTCATTCTCTGAGTGCTGGTGATCTTCGTTTTCTATTGAATGATGTACACAGCACCATCCATGATTATCACTACAGGCACCACTATTGCTATTGGTCCTAGATGCTGTAAGGAGTGCAGGGGGACATATCGGTATACCTCCCTGGCACCGGTCATGTTCTCCTGTTGTCTATAGCCAAACAATCACACTTGGGGCAATCCAAGTACAAGCCACCACATTCCACCATCCTTTATAAAGCATTGGACATTTCAGGCCTCAGACATCAAAGATTAAGAAAAATGTAATATTTCACTGGTCTGATAGCAACACTCCTTACTTGCGCTAACAGCAATTACAACATTACACAAAAAGCTTTAAGTATGTTGGCACAATTAGCACCATAGTTCTAGCACACAAATGACTGATTTTTCCAGCCCCTTAAATTCATGACACAGCATTTGTTACAATCAGAAGAAACGCTTACCTAGAACACCAATATAACTTTTTCATTAGTATGACAGCATGCTACATTACATATTAACAAATGCAACAAACATTTGTAACAAAGTAATAAACATGCTTCTAAATAAACCAAGCAGGGTACAACTAGAAACCATCTGACATTTGGCTTAGCTACTCTGTGTATACTTAAAATAAAAAAAATAAAAACACAACTATGGAAAATCATGGAGAAAATCGCGGGGAAAACCAAACTGCACAGAACTAATAAGATTGAATGCCAATTAGTCAACTTCCCTAGTCCAATTACTTTTTTTATACTCCTGATACTTCTTTGACTGCTGCATTACAGTGGAAATTTAGGAGAATGCCTTCATTAGTTTTCAGATGATGAGCCCATTAAAAATAAAACATTTTAAGTAAAGGGCAACAACTTGTGTCCTGAATTGGATGAGGTAATACACCCATTATTGTCAGTTCTGTTTTCTTCTCCAGAACTGGGCATTACCATAGGAGCAAGCGTTTGTCCGCAATCCAGACTTCTTGCTGTGGGCCACCTCAGACAGTATATTAAACATTTTAATACTCAGTAATATTTTGCTCTCACTTTTGTGTTTGCCAAAAGACTCTTGTATAATATGACATGGATCTCCCAGAAAGCAGAATAGAGAAGAGTCACCAGCACACTGACAGTGATATAACTCGGTCCTTTATTGACACAAGTCCACCATGAACTTTGGGGCCTACCGATCAGGAGTGCGGTGGGACACATGCAATAGATCAAGGAAGCAGAGAAAGCATATTTAAAAGTTGCCCGAGACCATTTAAAAGCAACACTTCAATACTTTAGCTGCAAGAATAAGATCCTCTCCAGACTTTTGGCTTTTCATACAAACCGGACACCTTTCCTAGCCCAAATGGAACTAGAATGAGCTCCACGCTAATTCCTGAAATATTTCTACTTACTCTAGAACATTTTGTTTGGCTGACTGATTGCTGGTATTTATGGCTTTAAAAAAGGAATATACTGGGATTTTGTGTTTTTTTTTAAAGATTTTTTTCCTAACCCAGCCCTTGATTTTTGGGCCCAATTAAATAAAATAATTTAATATGTTTAACTGAATTCCATTTTCAAAATAATTGACTAAAATTAACCTACCTCTAAATATATCACGCTTTGAGTACATAGTAAGAATTAATGCAAAAAAACTTTTTCCTGTTTGAGTACAAATATAATTTTTGAGCAACATGCTTCCCTTTAATTTATAAGTCAGACTTTTTCAACCTAAATTGTTCATTGCAATCCAATGAGACCATAAAAGAGTTAGGACAGACCCTCTTGGTTTAGAATAAACCTGCTCTTTTCCCAACTACTTGCCTACTATCGCCACACAGGAGGAATACCTACCTGCCTGGTCATTTGACAATTTCATAAAACAATGGTTGGCCTTCCAACTTCCTTTTAAAACTGCAGAATTACTGACTGCTGATCTGAACAGTCTATCTGTGGGCAAATCCATCTTAAAGCGGTGATATACCGCTAAAATAGACAGGGCACCAGGAGGTGTTTGCCATAATGTGTTAGTATGCACAGCATATTAGCACATTACGGGGCTATTTGTCTTACAGGTCGCTACCGTGTTTAGACACATTCTTAAATTTTTTGGGGGTAAAAAAAAACAAAAAAAAAAAAAAAAAACACACTAGGTCTTATTTTCGGGGTAGGTCTTATTTTTTTTAAATTAATGTTCAATAATCCAAAATGGCAACGTTAAGAATAGGGTGATCGGGGCAATCAGGGGTGCCGCACCTTTCCAAGAGCAATTTGGTAACCAGAATGGGCAAAGCGCACTTTCACTATAGATTCCTCACAGGTGGAGTACATTTTGGTATCGCTCCGCCTGTGACAGGAGCTGGCGCTATAGAGGAAGCATCGGCTTGTGCTGCTCTGCTCCCTCCGCTGCCGCCTCGCTTCCTCTAGCGCTGGCTTCGTTGGCAGCGCTGATTCTCTCCTACCTCTCCCACGGCTCTTCAAGTTCCCCCTTTTGACACCACCGGCCCTGGCAATGGTCACAACTAGGTCTTATTTTCGGGGTAGGTCTTATATTTTATCAATTCCCAAAAATGTCACTAGGTCTTATTTTCGGGGAAACATGGTAGTTATGAATTGATGTGTGTTTGTCGTTTCACTTACCTTACATGTGATCCCCCGTCCAGAGCTGCGATGTCTGCATCTTCAACCGCTTGACTGGGCGGGTTGGAATGATGAAACTCCCGTGCATGCGCACAGCAGTTACTTCATTTTGGCACAGGACTTTGCCGAGCTTATACACTGAGCAGAAGAGATATATAGGGTTATGACAGAAGAGACATACAGGGTGTCTTCTGTCATATGAGCCCTAGCTGGGTTTTGTTTTTTTAAATATCTACTTTACATTCACTTTAATATTAGATATTTCCTTACCAACAAAGCCCATTTCTCTACACACGTGCTCTATGTACACACACTCCTGTGGACAGGGTGGGGCCCTTCAACATATATTTGTTTTTCTTCTGTTTATTTCTCCCATATCTCTAAAACAATATCTATTACATTCTTTCTTCTTCCACACCAGTTTTCTTACCCTTTTTTGACCAATAAAAAGACCCTGGTTTTGGAAACTACCGACAAGCCCCTGGACAAGTGTTCACTTTAGTAATTTTAATCAATGTTAAGGTTACAACATATGCTCTGAAAGATGTCTACATAAAACCTTATGGGTGTGTTGTTGACGTTACTAGACAACTATTTTTTTTTTTTTTATAGTTGGAGTAATCCAGTATGGTAAGTTGGTTTAGCATTTCACTTTGTTGCATCTGTATTGTGATCTCCAATAAGCTATTTGAACAGAAAAACAAGGGTTTCAAAGAAGGACATAAGGAGGTAGGCAATTTTTATCACACTCCATTTATGAATATCTGTTGTGGGTACAGTCACTAAACAGTACAAATATGTATCACAACCTGGCTGACATAAACTAGACACATGTGAGCCCTGGAAATCCCAGACTTTCCATGAATGAAATGGCGTACCTGCTGCCTAAATCTTAATAAAGAATTATTACCAGCAAAAAGGTCTTCTCGGTCATCAAGAATAACTTCTGCTGGTTTAGGGCCGTTAGAATTAGTACTGAGATCTTCTGTGGGAAGGCTGGCTGGTTCAGGAGACGATGGGCTAGACTGCAAAACAAGAAAGCAGGCTTTTTTAGCACATGAAATTCCACAACACTAGCTAAAATTTTAGCACATTTTGAGAATGAAAACAGAAAAGGAAATAGCAAGAAGTGTCAGCACTTTCCACTTCCTAATCCCAGTTGTGTAACAAAAGGAGGAAATACCCGATCACTAATTTATCAGTTCAAAAGCAGTGTTAATGTTTCAAGAGAACCTGTTACCTACACAAAGCAAACAACATGAACAGGCCACAAACTTATTGTAAGCAGATTATGTGTTATCAGTGTTCACTTCCTTTAGTATTCAGCTCTTCATATATCTAAACTAAGTAACCATTTTCTGGACAGATAAAATAATGTCAAACACCCATGAATGTGGAGAGAGAGGGAGGGGAGAGTACTGAAACACAAAAGGGATCAATGCACTTTGACAATTCCCAGCATGCACTATAGCTTCTGGAAACAACTGCATACAGTTTAGAGCTCTGAAACATCTGTAAGGCAAGCACATGGAATTTGCAAATAATACAAGTGAACAAAGGACGTTGGGATCCATTGTAAACAACGACAGTTGTTTGGAACTGATCTTGGCCAATAAACTACGTTTGTTAGATCTAGCCATTCAAGTGCTCAAATTGTATTGAGCACTTGTAACAATCAACCTGTGCACAAAGCAAAGAAAGTCAGATGAGCAGGCTAAGAGGGAATAGTGGTACAAGAGAATGGCACTGGTATTGTTAAGGATCTGGCAGATTTTTTTTATGTCCAGTGCTCTAGTCATCTCTGCTGATAAATCTGGCACTCCATCAATAATATTGCTGTCTCAGACGCATGAATATCTCTGTTTGAATATTTAATCAAAAAGAAAAGAGCAATCCAGCACCAGAGTCAAAAAGAATATGCAAGGATGATTGCTGTCTGTTAAGAACACTTTCCCATATATTAGAACAGCAACAGGAAACAAATATGCTCCTAGCAGTAACCACCCTTGTAGGAAATTTCCTTTCAAAAACTATTGCTTGCCAAAGTGACGTTCTGAGCTCTAAAATGTTATTAAAGTTAAACAGTAGGCCTACAGGAACACTGGCTGTGCACTACAGTTTGATGGTAAACAGACCTGTTGCATGTGTACTATGTTGTCTGCTACCTAGCAGAAATAACACCATTAGAGCATGGCTATTCTCTCATCTAAGATTGTGCTAATAGTATGTATGTCATAGTGATGAAGAGGGCATTTGGGGAGCTTTGATGTTTACAACATTGACGAAACAACCGCACCAAACATGTCCCTTTACAGCCTAATTCTAAAAGGGACAAAATTCACATTTTAGAAGAAAAAGATGCCAGCATTTATCATGGAATGCCAGACACCTATTAGATACCTGCACTTACCTTCAATAAAGCTTTAGCATGCCCCAGGAACTTGGGATGCATAGCATGCCAATACCAACTTTTGTAGTTATCCGATTTAACAGTGACTCTCTTTTATTGTCAGTTTGATAGCAATCCCTAGATAGTAGCCATTAGAGATCAGACTAATATCAGGTTTGCGACGTTAAACTTGGTTTTTACAGTCTGTCTGGATACAATTACATCGTCCCTCCTTTACCGACTGGCATTCTTTTTTTGGTGTCTATTGGGTGGGGTGAGCCAACAGAAAATATATACACTATTCCTGCCAATAGGTAAAGGAGGGATGAAGGAAGCCAACATGCAAGTAAAAGTAGGTTAAAGTCCATGTTTTAGACCATGCACCAAAACTGCTTCTTCCCCACCTTTTATCTAAATCACGGGGTCCATCTTTATGCAGGATTTTATGATCTTTTAAATTTAGCGCGGCTGTGTGTGGCCCCACCGGCACAGTTAAATCATCCAGGTCTGGGAGAATTCCTACATGTCCCGCCTGTCAATGTCTCAGAAGGACTACGCAGTGCGTGCTGGAAATCCTTCAGCAAGTCACACTGATCTGAAGCCCAGCTGCACTTCCTCCACCCCCATAACAGCAGGTCAGACCTGAGGCTGGGGGGAAACATTGCATGAGCCTGTGCACTGAGCCTGCAATACACTAATCATGGTTGCAATATTCTGCAGACTTTTGTGCAAAAACTAGTACATGTATATCGACCAGCAGCTCATGGTTGCTGCATTTATGATTTGCAAAATGTAGACTAAGCCTTTAAGTGGATTTTTACTCAGTGTTTTCACAGCTGATATCCTGGGATTGCTAGAGAGCTGTGACATGAGAGGGGGATGTCCAAAGAGTCCACTACACACAGGTAGTGTTAGATGGGATACAAAATCCCACTATGCAGTGGGAGTGTTAGGTGGGCTTAGTGGTTAGCACTTCCGCCTTGCAGCACTAGGGGTCCCAGTCAGGACACCATCTGCAAGGATTCTGCATGTTCTCCCTGTGCTTGTGTGGGTTTCCTTCATGTACTTCACTTTTCTCCCACACTCCAAAGACATGCTAGAAGGTTAACTGGCTCCTCTCTAAATTGCCCCTTGTATGTATGCATGTGACAAAGGGACCTTAGATAGTAAGCTTCTTGAGGGCAGGGACTGGCGAGAATGTGCTTTATGTAAAGTACTGCATAGATTGTCAGCGCTATATAAATACCTGTAATAACAAGTATTGCAGCAAAAGCTGAGATTTTTTTTTAAAGTGAGAGGCAATATATTAAAGTGACCCTGTCAGCGCTGTACACGTACTGGGATGATCAAATGCAGTAAAATTAGCCAATTAGCACTTACCGAAGCTTCCTGTGTGATATCGATGTTTATCCATCTTTAACTGTTTAGGGAGTGGTGGAGGCCCTACAGCCTATAGCATGCACCCCCTACGGCTCTGGCGGCAGCAGCACAGGAAGCCTCATGCGAGCTGACGTTTCCATTTACTTTACTTAATGCTGGCTCTGCTTTTAGGATTGTAAACAATGCAGACATGTGACTGCCAGTGTCCGTATCAGCATGGGGAGGTGAATGAAAATTGCAGAGCCGATTGCAAAGAAAAAGGCTCATTGCCTACTTTTACTGCATGTGATCAGACCAGTATGTGAACTATGGTGGAAGGGTCTTTGGAGGGAAGAGACCCTGAACTGAGCGATCAATGGTTACATGATCATTTTAGCATTTAATAGCCTCCATATGCATTGGTTAAAATGACAAAACCTAGGACAATTTTTCCTCATTAAAAACGGTTTGGGGATTTTTGTTTTTTTCTTTCCATATATACGGCTTTAAATGTGGTATACAGTCTGAAAAAACACCCTTCGCTTTTTATAGTAGTAATTGTATCTGATAAATATAGTAGTTAACATAGGCACACTGCCATCTTATACTGCCGGCTGGAATTTGTTTTATTTTTTGGACACTGAGGGCCCATTCACACCATGTCCGGATCATCTACAGCCCAGAACAGATTGTTCTGGACCCAAAATGCATCCTAATGTATCCCTATGCTATTTGTGGCCTCTGTTCACACCAGTGCACTCCGTTCCAGACCAGAAAAATACTGCTTGTCCTATTTTGTCTGCTCTGGAAAGCACTGAACACATCAAAAATGCATAAACGCACTGGAAAGGCCATGTAAGACCATTTTAAGCAAACAACAAAAATTCCAAATCACAGCAAAAATGCAATGCACTGCGTTCCATATCTAGTCCAGAAAATTGTGTGAACCTGCCCTGAACGAAGTCTTCAGCCTACATGTGATCATTATGTCAGAGGGTTCCCAATTGTTAGTGGTGAGGAGCACAGTCCATGAATCCCAGGTTTGTCAGATAACAGCTGTACACAGTGTTGACTGCAAGCTATCAAAATTGGTGTGTGTGTGTGTGTGGGGGGCGGCACATGGGATACCATTGCCAAGGTCCATCCTTGTTCTAGGTTAGTGACCCAGAGTACTGAAGCCAGAGTACAGATATGGCAACTAGCCAAATATCGTCTTCAGAAAGGTCACCAACACACATACATATGTTTTTCGCTATTTGATAAGTGTGTTACCAATTTTTATATTATTTCTTGATGATGAATCCACTTACTACTTTGTAAGTAATTTTAGGCGCATTTGCATTTTCTCATGTTGAAAAATGTTGCACCTCTTTGGCAGTGTTTCAATGTTATATACCTTGTTCACAATAAAAATGTATATGCATTAAAAAAAAATGTTTTTTCTTTCAAGCACCGTGCCTCATATTATATAATGCAATGTGCACACCTTACAACTAGCTCCAAGGAAGCTCCATTTCTCAAACCAAATGTAAAATACTGTCACCTTATGGTGTTTTCTCATCCAAGATAATGCTAGGCCATTTATTAATTCCTGAGGACAAGTTCACTTTACTGAATAATATGTGCAAAATCAGCTTCTTGTTGTATTGAAGAAGCATGCTTTTTCGTACAAGGAAAATATGAGTAATCACATTAGCACTGCTTGATAAATTATTCAGTAAGCTAACCACCTTCAATGTTAGAGCTCATAATAAATTGCATCAAAAGATATATGTGGAACACGTGACAAAAAAGCTTCCCATCATACTGAATGTCACCTTAACTATACATAATCAAGCCTCGCATGAATAAGAAATGGAAGAAGTCATTTAGAAATAAGTGCATTAAAAGAGGCCCCTGCACCATGATCACATAAAGAAAACATAATTCCAGTTTACAGTGGACATGTGCATTCCTCATGCAGTGCAAAGTAACAGGTTTACGTTAAGGGGTGACCATCAGTGCTGCCACATGGGAGGAAGGGGACGGAAACGCACGCTTCCCTATACCTGGCAGCCTTGCATTTTTTTTTTTTAATTACCGTCAGCGGCAGAGAAACAATAGAGAGGCAAGTTCTAAGTTAAAGTGAGCCTGCTGCATTGCCCTGCATATACAAAACATGCTCACTATAGAAGCAACCATTTTTGTTAGAGCAGAGAATGGGTAGACTCCTAGTTAGGTGTTTTGTCGTGTATCCCCACAGGATAGATTTCCCCCTTACTTCTCAGTGAAAGTAAAGGATTATGGACAATAAAATGCTAAGACATTAAAGAGTTCTGACTAGAGCTGGGCTTTAACAGACACTGGTCATGAGAGAAATGTAGGTTGTCGCTGCTGATGAACAAATCTGACTTTCTATTGATGCAAACTTGTTTCAGGTTTGTTAGGTATTGAAGCAAAATACAGGAAAGGGAATTTAGCAAAACTGGAGCAGACAAAATCTGGAGCAGCTGTGCATGACAACAAAATCAGCTTCTCTCTTTCATTTTCAAATCTAAAGGTGGCCATACACTTTACAACCCTCGCAAGTCTTTAGTCTTGCGAGGGTTGTAAAGTACTTAAAAAAACGTACGATCTGCCCATCTTGGACAGGCAGATCGTACTTGCGATCATCGCAAGCCCGCCCCCGAGGGGCGGGCTTACGATGACTGCAAACGGGCAGTGTGCGCGTGTGCACACTAGCCCTCTCGGCAGTTGTCGAACAAGCAGGCCACTCACTCGCTGAGAATCGTACGATTCCCGGCGGGTTTTCTAGCATGCTGGTACGACGGAAGACATGCGACCGTACAGTAGAAACGGTCGCACGCCTTCCATACACTGCACGATTATCGTACGATCGTGGGATTTCCCGCGATTCTCGTACGAGAATCGTGCAGTGTATGGGCACCTTTACCTGAACAAACTGAAGAGAGAAGCTGATTGGTTGCCCTGAACAGCTGCTCCCGTTTTGTTAAATTCCCCCCAGCATTTTAATGAGTAACATGAAGGGTAGCCTCCTTTTTCCTCTTATGACAAGTGTATGTTTAGCCAAACATTTGGGGGGGGTTTGGATAGAGTGGGGAATGATTAGAACGCCTGTTAAGTTTTATTGCTGCCAGAGGCTGCATTGGAGAGATTTGTTTAGTATGGGAATGCTAGAACCCCTGTCAGCTTTTTATTGTTGTCTGTTTGCAGATTTTCCCCTCACTTCCTGTGTGGTAAAAGGATGTCCCCAACAACAAAAAAAGTCAGGGAGCCCTATATAGCAGTAAAACCTGACAGGGATTCTAGTTCAACTGACCCCATCCGCATGAAGTATGGGGATGGGGTATGTGGAAGACGTGTATGTATGTGGAGACAACTTCTCAGAGCACTCACCACCACCTTGAAATACTGCCTGTAATCCTGTGAATATACCTCGTCTTGCAGCAGACTGGTGAAGGAAGGTGAAGGATGGTGAAGATCGGGCAAGCAGTGGACAAAACCTTAACCGACAAACTTGCCAGGCCTGAGATGCACCTGATCCAAGATAGCACCAACAGCAAACAACCTCGGGCTTCACCTAAACCAACCAATGGTCCGCCATCCAGAGGGCTTGACCACAAAAAAATCTGCTGTTCTGCCTGTTGAAGATTCTGAAGAGGAGCCAGAGATCATCTTGCACATTGCCCCTGAAGGTCAGCCAGAGATGAGCCCCCACTAGCGCAGAGCGAGAAATCTCTCTCTCACCAATAATGAGAATAGTTGCCAACTATTCCCATAATTGATTATCCATTTAAATCGATTAGTTGTTGCAGCCTACTCTGCATCTACCTCCTTGCAATAGGTCTATAAAGATTGCGTCATGGAATGTTCATGGACTTAATTACAAAAATTAACACTACCTGGTATTGAATAATCTTCAACACAATGCACACATTGTTATTCTACAACAAACTCATTTAACAGGTTCTAAAGTACTTTCTCATAGGAATCCTGCCACTAGTCCAACAAAATCATTACATCCTAGGAGAATTTCAGATCACCCTCTGCTTCAATTAGTGCTATTTGATAGGGGTCCATCACTTAAGATGTGCAGGATAGGCCCATTGTGGTTAGAGAGCATGATTGTTGATTATAAATGTAAAACTGCTATACAAGCCTACAGGCTATACAAGGAGATACTCTGCCACCACCAGAAAACTGGGATATGTTCAATGTACTTTTGAAAAGTACATTTATTTTCAAAGTACACATAGATATATCCATAGACAAAACATTAAGTCTATATAGGATGGCATGGAGTCAGCTGAGAAACAATGTATTATTCCCCCTTTTCCGACACCTATGGTACTTTTAAACTTTATTAGGGCTGCAACCAACTAATCGATTAATTGATAATAATCGATTATGAGAATAATTGTCAACTATTCTCTTTATTAGTTGGTTGGATCCCCACGCTGGGAGGAGGGTACAACGAGCAGTGGGCGGGGGGCAATAGACAGCCTGCTATTGCAATTTGAAATAGTATATAGCATGCCGGCTATTGCACCAGCCCACTACCTGCTGCATTTACATTCAGCTGCCATCTGTGGAATCTTGCCACCGGCAGCTGTCATTCCCTGGCTGAAGCTATTCAAGCGCCATGTGCTTACAATACAGTTAAAACATTAAAAAAATAAAAATTAAGAAAAAAGGAGGAGATTATAAAAAAGTAATTTTCGGTTTCGGCCTCACAAATTCTGCAGCCGGAGATGCATGCAGTGCCATTCATTTCAATGGCACCCCAAAAGCGCCTCCCACCCACAGTGTGATCGCCCACACTGGAACCGCAATGCTGCATGTTCCACTACAGTGCGATTGCTAAAAATTATGAGTGCAGTTTTACTCTGAAGTAAACTTTGTTTGTAACACTGCATTTTGTATTTTATTTTAAATTAAGGATGGGATTTATTTAATGTTTTTTCAGTGAGTCATCAAAAAAATAAATCAGCCAACTAGTCAATTATGAAAATAAATCACTAGTTGCAGCCCTAAAAACATACTAGGAAATTTTATTCAAAATCATTTTGAGCATTGAGACAATAAAGTCAAGATTCTTTATCCAAACAAGATGTTCCTTCCGTCATTCCCCGCATTTTGTCCCTGGATAGAGCTCTGGTAGACTCCCCATAAGTCATTAAACAAACATTTCTTGAATTTTCCAGGGATATTTTTACCCCCAAAGCTCAGTATGCTTTATTTAAATTAGAAATACTGTATACTTGTTTCATATACACTTGGCTCTGGTCATCGAATAATGTTGGACTCTGCTTTGTCTACTTAAGAAACAGAACTAGCTATTAAAATATTTACTAAAACAAAAACCTCCATTCAGTGTTAGTGTAAATATACTGAACACTTCAAAAGTTTGGATTTGCATTCCATCTGTGCTTTACCAGCCGGGTTACACTTCTGTACACTGTCCCTACAGAAAGATTTCAAATTAATTTGTAGGTGACAACAGTTTTCGTATAGAACGGCTGTTTCCAAGAACCACCTGCACTCCTTGCGATCTGCAACCTTCCAATGGTGGTGGTGCTCTGGTGATTACACGGATGGCGCCGTGCAAAACTCAGAATAGTCTCAACTGGTCACTATGTCGCTCTGCGAGGTCCCGAAACGCTAGCTTCAGCTTCTAATGACACGTCGTGACATTCTTCAATAAACATATCCAAGAGATATTGAATTCATCTGTGTGTGTGTGTGTGTGTGTGTGTGTGTGTGTGTGTCGGTGACCTGTTGAGACTATTCTTAGTATAGAACGGGGTACGAGACAGGGGTGCCCTTTGTCAGCCGTTGCTTTTGCTCTAGCTGTAGAATCGTAAAGCCGATATATACCTAATGATATACAGGGCCTTAGATTGAGGAATCTGGAAGAAAAAAAGGGGGTCTTTGTATGCATCCAATATGATAGTATACTTTGCTTATTCACATATCCCATTTTCCAAATCTTCTACCCATCGTACACAGTTTTGGGACATCCTCTGGTAATTAAATTAAATTGCATAAATCTACTAGATTGTAAGCGGACATGAGCAGGACTTTCCTAACCCTCCAGCACTGAAGTTGTATTGACACTGTACTGTCTCCCTCCATTTTTTAAATCCCTGGGCAAACTATTGGAGCTATATAAATCCGGTATAATAACAATAATGATATTCTTTTTCCCCATCAATGTGGTCAGCCACATCCAGATGCCAGCAGGTTGCAACTCACAGATCTCCTCTAAATTCAAATATTTGGGCAATAATCTAGAGTCCCCATGACCTATATATAGAAATCAATATGAACCCAGTAATTCTATCCTTCATGGAGCAATTACACATTGCCTTGCTCTTCAACTTAACTTGATGGGACGCATTAACTTTAATATGATATTTATGTCAAATGTTTTATATGTATTCTCCAAGGCTTCAGTTTATAGTTGTGCTCAAAAGTTTACATACCCCTGGAGAATTGGTAATATATGTAACAGTTTTAAAGAAAACATGAGTGAGCCGGCAAAACACATTTCTTTTAGGCCTCCTTCACACCAGACAGTGCGTTCTATTCCCATTCTGGCTGGAACGCACTGAATCGGCCGGCTCACTCATGTTGTGGGGCGGGTGGTGCGTGGCGGTCCATTGAAGTGAATGGCCCCGTAGCCACACCCTCCGGCAACAATGCGATTGGCCGAACGGGAAAGCAAGGCACACAATGCCTGCGGTCCGTTCCGGCCCAAACAAAATAGTGCTTGCAGCACGCATTGATGTGCCTTGCGTTCCTGTGCAGCTAAAAGCATTGCGGCTGGAGGGCGTGGCTACGGTGCCATTCACTTCAATGGACCGGCACGCCCTCTTCTGCCCCTCAATATAGTGAGTCGGGCCGCGCTGCCCTTACACCTTGCGCCCCTATCCAAGACCAAATACCGCAATTCCTTACTAATCCATCTAGTCAATGCGGCATGAGCGTGCATACCCCTCTACTAGAAACGTTCAGACCCACCACCTCTAAACCTGTGACTGAAAAAGGTTGACGAGATGCGTACCCTGGAGGAGTTGACCGCAGACCTCCACCATGGGCGGGCAGAAATTTCGTAAAACTTGGTTCTACTGGACGGAGTTCGTACATACGGCGGAATTTCTTCTCAATGCTCGCGGTGTAATCTAGAATACGTGCCCTGACATTGCGACATCGCCTGCTGCGCCTGGAACTCTCCCATACGGCTTCTACTCTGCTGCACTTTCTCCCCGGTCCTGCTTTTTCTTTAGTTCCCTATATGTCCCCCTCTTGACCTCACAAGAGATTTGGTGGGTAACTACGAACGGCTTGTCCATAGGGATGTGCCAATATGATGCCTGATACGGATGACTGTTTAACCCTTTCGCTGCCAAGGACGTATGGCATACGGACCTACAAAAGTGCTTCCAGCTGGCCAGGTCAGTATGCCATACGGACCTGGCATTTACAGTTCTACTATAAGCTGATGGTCGCTTTAGCGACCATCAGCTTATAGTATAACTGTTCAGCAGACTGTCCCCTTTAAATTAATAACAACACCTAATCCTTTTTTCCTTCAAGGGGGGGCATCTGATCCTAATTACTTGGGTACGATCGTACCATACTGTGTTGTGTGTTTATACTGTATCTCTCTTGTATGTCCATTTTTTCTGATAGAGAGATAGAGAGATAGAGAGATAGAGAGATAGAGAGATATATATATATATCTATCTATGTGAACGAGGCCTTATTTCTTCCGGGATTCATATTCAACTGTAGGTCATAACAGAATGGCACAATCCTAAAACAAAATATGGCAACAAATAAAGAAAATTAAATGACTCCTGTTCAAAAGTCTGCATACCCTTAGTTCTTAATACTGCATATTATCCCCTTTAGCATCAATAACAGCGTGCAATCTTTTGTAATAGTGGTCTATGAGGCCCCGGATTCTTGCAGGTGGTGTAGCTGCCCATTTGTCTTGGCAAAATGCCTCTAGGTCATGCAAAGTCTTTGGTCGTCTTGTATGAACTGCATGTTTGAGATCTCCCCAGAGAGGCTTGATGATATTAAGGTCAGGAGACTGTGATGGGCACTTCAGAACCTTCACCTTTTTCTGCTGTAACTGCTGGAGGGCCAACTTGGCCTTGTGCTTAGGGTCATTGTTGTGCTGGAAAGTCCAAGAGCGTCCCATGTGCAGATTTCATGCAGAAGAATGCAAATTGTCTGCCAGTATTTTCTGATAACATGCTGTATTTATCTTGCCATCAATTTTCACAAGATTCCCCGTGCCTTTAGAGCTCAGTAAGCCACCACCATGCTTCACAGTGTGGATGGTATTTTGGTCTCGTCACTCCAAGTTACAGTGTCATAAAATATGAGATGTTGTCGGGCATATTGTAACTGGGCTTTTTTGTGGCACTGACGCAGTAGAGGCTTCTTCCTGGCAACTCAGCCATGCAGCTCACGTATTGTGCTCCTTGAAAAAAAACATTATTTTCCAGAGAAGCCTGTATTTCTCCTGAGGTTACCTGTGGGGTTTTCTATGTATCCCGAACAATTCTTCTGGCAGTTGTGGCTGCAATCTTTCTTTGTCTACCTGACCTTGGCTTGGCATCAAGAGATCCTCGAATTTTACAGTTCCTAATAAGTGATTGAACAGTACTGACTGGCATTTTAAAGGCTTTGGATAGCTTTTTATATCCTTTTCCATCTTTATAAAGTTCCATGACCTTGTTACGCAGGTCTTTTGCCAATTCTTTTCTGCTCCCCATGGCTCAGTATCTAGCCTGCCAAGTGCATCCACGAGAGAGGTAACAAACTCATTGGGGGGAATTTAATCAAAGCAATTGCGAGTGTTTGAACTTGCATGGAAAATATTTGCACCAGATTTATCAAGCTAGTGTAATGTTGTTGATAAATGAGGTTTAATAGACTCCAGGAAAGAAGACTTGTAACTTCAGGCAAAAAGCGTAACTGTTGCATCTTGAAGAAGTGGTCATGGAGACTTAAGTTGTGAGTGTTTTCTTAGGTGATGCTCCAGTTTCAGACAGCCCAGAACAAGTGCAGATGAACACACGTGCAAAAAAGGTGCAAAACACGTGCAGTTGGAAAAGTAGTGCAAGCTCTGAAGAAAACAGGGGCACAAGTTAAAAGACAGATTTGCCCATAAAAAAAATATGATCCAAGAGGCTAAAACTGTCGCAAGTGCGTTGATAAATTCCCCCCATTGACTATTTATTCAGACACTAATTGATAAAAGCCACAGATGTGGGAAATGAACCTTTAATTGCCATTTGAACCTGTGTGTGTCACCTTGCGTGTCTGTAACCAGGTCAAACATTCCAGGGTATGTAAACTCTTGATCAGGGCCATTTGGGTGATTTCCGTTATCATTATGATTTAAAAAAAAGGAGTTTTTTGGGCGTGATCAATCATGTTTTTAATATCAATGCCAGATTTTCACGATTTCTGCCAGGGTATGCAAACTTTTCAGCACAACTGTATATCCCACAGAAAGTCCCTTCTTTTGAACTTAACTAAAGAAATCCTTATCCTGGCAGGTTAACTTAGTAAATTAAGCCTTACGGGTATAAAGAGCAGGACATATGACAGGTTTTTATAGGTTTCAGATTGAAGAAATTACTGTCAGAATGTGTTTTTAGACAAGGCCCACTTTGACAACAGCTAATACTGTGCAGTAGGAGCAACTGTAAATTTATGAAAACCTTATGTGAGCAGAGATTTGAATTCACTTATTTATATATAAGTGATGACTAGGGCTAGTATTAGGAGTACTGCAACTTCTAAAATAATCATCAAAAAGGAGTACAAGATATATCATTTTTACTAAACATTATAGGAGCAAAATATTTATTAACCTGTTATTACTCATTCACAGTTTGCAGTGGGCAAAGGTTTCTCTCAATGAGAAAAGAAGTCATTTTCTTCATTTACCAGGAATGCCGTTTCCCCCTTACTATACAGTCACTAGCATAGGATCACAAACCTTAGCTGCATACCACTGATCATCCAACATTGGACTACGAACCAAAGGTGCCTCTCTGTAGTCTTTCAGAAGGTACGGGGTTCTTGTCTCGTCAATGAAGTCAGGCAAAGGCTACTTATTTTAGGTTAGTAATCAAAGCATAGGTTTCCTGGGGCTATTCATACACAAAGGGAGCTATTTACTAAATAAAAGCAAGAGTAAAAATATTGTGAAAAAAAATAAAAGGAGTTAGTCATGGTCACCAATCATGTTCCCTCTGATTCTCTGGGGGGACAAAGGGAGGAGCTTCATTCTGAAAACACTAGTCATTTGGCTGTTATAACCAAGTGGCTTCTCTACTTTTAGGTCCCTTTCACACTAAAGCGACACTTGCCTCGAGCGGATCCGCGCGGCCGGGATAGCGCGACTGTTCGTACCCATTCACACTGGGCGTTTAATCGCATGATTTCCGCCGCGTGATATCACGAGAAGTCGCCGTCCAATGATTTTCAATGGAGCTGTTCTGTTGAACAGCTCCATGTCGCTCATCACGGGAGCGGCAAATACGCCCCAAAGAAGCTCCTGTACTTCTTTGGGCGTAGGGCGTTGTGTAGCGCGTTCCTACGCTCTGCAAAACGCTCAAACACCGAAATCCCATTTTTTCCTATGGGTATGGTTCACACCTGGGCATATTACAGGCCGTATGAACGCGCTACAAAACGCCCTAAGCCCAAAGAAGTACAGGAGCTTCTTTGGGGCATATTTGCCGCGCGTATCCATTGGGATACAGCCAGGTAGCCCTCGGAAACGCGCGTTTGTCGACAAACGCGCATATTCGATACGCCTAGGTGTGAACTCAGCCTAAGGCTGCCCCTGCACTGCAAGGGTTAACTATTAGTTTATGGCTAGGGGACCGGATAAAGCTGTTTTACCCGCCTGAACCCCGCTCTTGCAGGCTCCCGCTGGGCTGCTAAGACTGGTCCCGAAGCCTCTTCTCCCCTGCGCTCCAGCTGTTTAGGGACCGGTGATGTCATCAAATACAATGCAGGCTCCATAGTCCTGCAATGTACGTGATGTCATGGAACAGCCGGAGCAGATATACTCGGTCAGTCCTCTGGCCCGCCTGGCTGCTAGGCTGGTCCCCTGGTTTCCAGTGATCTGAGGATCCCTGATATCATCACATCTGGTATTAGACATGAGGACACCGAGACACATACCACATTTGGTGCGGAGCGGGAGAGAGCTGAGCAGCCACTGCTGCAGGACCGACGATCGAGTCTTTATTTTTACCGCTAGAAAAAAAACAAGCAGTTAACCATTGCAGTGCAGAGGTAGCCCCACTGCAAGGGTTAATTTCTTAAAATCCTGGAGTTCTTTAAGTTTGAAATAATAGTTTAGTAGCAAAGGTTTCTTATCTAAAGGCTATGACCAACGGACAGCATCTAAATCATTACTGCCCGACTACTGTAGTAAGAGGTTTACCAATCTGAAAGGAAATCGGTTCTCCAGTTCAGAGCCCTCCACACCCCCATGCTGAAACAAAGACTAGATACCCTCTGACGTCTCTACCTTCTTATTCCCCTGGGAGGAATGTAGAGGCAGCTGGCCACTGTTTCTGAAAATACTAACTGCCTGGCTTCAATACTTGCAGTCACAAACCTGAAATAAGTATACAAATAACAAAGTCAGACTTTCCTGATGTGCATACTAACTCCAAGTAAGTGAGTCTGATGGTAATGGTTCAGCATGACAGCCAAACAACTCGCATGTTCAGAAGGTCAGCAATGCTTGCCCCCATATTTCTCCTATGACGGTTTCCTTTAAAGTATAAACATGCAACTGCTACAAAATATTATTTATATACACACACACACACACACACACACACACACTGTGTAAAGAACAAAGATGATTAACAAAGCACACAGTTACCTAAACAACCAATCAGATTTCAGCTTTGTCGTCAAGTCAGATCCAGAATCATGAACTCCCCTTAACTATGGCATATGGAATACCGGGTAGGTATTAGGTAGGTGTAGGTAACCTTGGTACTCCAGTTGTGGTAAAACCACAAATGCCATCATGCCTCTTAAGAGTCATGCCTTTGGCTGTGCGGGTTCGGCAAAGCCTCATGGGACTCGTAGTTCCACAATGGCTAGCGTGCAGAGGTCCTGATAGGTTCAAATCCTTTAACAGTATTTAAAGGAGAACTATGAGGTGAGTGAAAAATCACTCAGCCTCATAGTTCGAGCTGATGTGTGACAATAAAACTGTCACGCGTCGGCTCAATAGATCGGGAACACATGCCGTCGCTCGCTCACTTCTCGATCCTGTCCCTGCAGAGAGCCGTGACTCTCACTCACAGCTCCCTGCAGGGATTCCCCCCTCCCTGCTCCTATCCTCCAGCACTGACTGGTGGAACGGACTGGGGAGGAGGGTACAGCTGGCTCTGCCTCTAGATAGGCAGAGCCCGCTGTCAATCACCCAGCTGGGTGGATCTCGACAGTAAAGTCAGGAGCTGCAGCTCGCGGTATACTGAGCTTTGGGTGACGGGAGGACGATAGTTTGTGTCCTCCTGTGACCCTTAGGAGAACTATGGGGAAAAGCCCTGACCCCATAGTTCTCCTTTAATCCTTTGTAACATTTTTAGCTTAAGCAGCTCCCAAGTCTTAGGCAAGCTACACACATTTCAAATCGATTGGAAAATCTCTTTGCAATCTCCTTTCGATCTACCAACACTGTGCAAGCACTGGAAAAATCCATTTCGGTAGACTCTTATACTACATAGTCCTTAGTAGATTCATAGAAAATTGCAGGTGGCACAGCGCATGGCCAGCTTTATACTCACATATCCACCCTACTGCCAGATCTTTCCAGTAGTAGGTGTTCACCTCCCAGCCGGGTGCACAATGAAGTCTACCTTACATAGTTACATAGTATTTGGGGTTGAATAAAGACATAAGTCCATCAAGTCCAACCCATATAGTTCCACGCTTCTTCTGCACGCATGCAGAAATACTAGAGGCCGTCTATTGCTGGTGTATAGATGATCTCGCCATAGGAATGGACGAACATTTTCCATGCATGTTCTTAAGAAGCTGCCTATCAGTGAGATTTTGTGGCACAGGCTGTGTGGCTCCTGACAGCCTCTACAATGAAGATCAAGCAAGAGCAAGGACAGATAAGTAAAAGACTGGGTCCATTAAAGGATACTGATACTAAAAACAGAATGATCCTTCAAGCTACATCTATTTATTAGGATTACAATACAAGAGAAAAATGAAGGCTGCTAATGCTGACCTCTCCTTTAACAAATGTTGGTTGCCTGGCTGTAATGCTCTTACTTCAATCCTTAGTCACTGACCCTACAGGCAGAAAATCACCAGCATACTTGATCCAGATCACTGAGTGAATGAGAAACTATTGAAGTCACAGACAGCCAGGCAGCTACAACTTTCAAATGGTGAATGGAAGCCCCCCATATCTTCATGATGATCATGACCGTGCAAGTAAACCTCTGGTGAGAGAAGTATGGAGACAATTATTGCTGACAAATTGTCCCACTGGCTTCAATGACTTCAGTTGCTGACTTGAATACTTGTTCCGGGTCAGACTTGGTCGAAGGCTCCATTCACAGTTGGGATTGGGGCCGATTAGGTAAATCTTACAAATTGCTCCAGGAGACTTATGTGAACAGCTGCAATGCTGTTTGCATGTCATTGGACATGCTAGGATTACCTGCAGATGATTGCTCCAGTTGCAGTTTGTTTTTGCATGAATCTCACAAAGCAATTTGGCCCCTATCGCAAAAATGCATGTGCCTAAAGCAGAACGGTGGCCCTGCACTTCCACTTCTGCCATCGGTTAGATCCTGGGAATGGATCTGTAATGCATGGACAGCCAATGGCGAGACTGAGATGCTTTTAGAGAAGGGATGGACAAAATAACATGGAATTCAGGCGCAAGCTCCATTGACAACAACTAAAGGAAACCTCAAAAGTTAGACTCCAGCTGTATTTTTTTTTTAAAGGAGCATTGGATGCCTGGCTCCTAAGATTTATGCTGCTCTGGTTTAGTGCATTAGCTGACCCCACATTGCTGAAATCATCGTTGGACTGCCTCAAACCAGGAAACAGGCATACCCCGAATTAAAATTTGGAATGCTGCAAGAGTCTTGGGGTTCACATGCTAAAACGCAGAGTTTTAGTGTGTGGACTAGTCTACAGAGTAAAGTCCGTGTGGGGATGGTGTGCTGTGCTGTTGCAGTGCATCACACTGCTTACTTTTTTTAACTTTATTAGGAGTTTACAAAGTGTACACTCCGCTCAGGTCTACACACAACAATGTTGTGTGCTGCGCCTCAGGGTGGTGACAGCAATGCTGTGTGCTGCGCTGCAGTGCGCTGACCTGCTAAAATAAAATAAATAATTCAGCATGTCGGCATTTTTCCACACCACACCCACATTGTCCTGTGAAGGGGACACATAGTAGGGCTGCAACAACTAATCGACAATCGATTATAATCGATTATTGAAAAAGTTGTCAACTTTTTCAATCATCGATTAATCGGCTTCTGATTGGTTGGCCCTGTTCACGGCTCCACACACGCTGCGCGCCACACCTCCTCCCCACCTCACGTTTGCCGCTGCCAGGCCCCGCCGCATCCACGCTCCACACGCAGCACCTCCTCCCTGCCTCACGCTCACCGCCCGCCCATGATCAGCACAGGGACGCGGGTAGAAGAAGTAAGTTGCTGGAGTTGACTGCTCAGGTAAGCCTGCACTCCCCCACATGGTGCTCTATAATGTATTGCTGGGATTTGTATTCCTTTATAGCTGATGGTACATTGTGCTGTACTGTATATTGTACAGAGCAATGTACCATCAGCTATAGAGGAATACAAATCCCAGCAATACATTGTAAGTGTATAATGTATTGCTGAGATTTGTTGTATTCCTCTATAGCTTGTGGTATTCTGTATTGCGCTGTATAGAGGACTACAAATCCCAGCAATAATACATTATAAAGTGGAATACCACCAGCTATAGAGTACAACAAATCCAAGCAATAATACATTATACAGCGCAATGCAGAATACCACCAGCTATACTGTACTATTGCTGGTAGTATTCTGCATTGTGCTGTATCATGTACTATTGCTTTGATTTGCAGTCCTCTATAGCCGGTGCCAGTCTTCATCATTGCTGTATAATTTTACATTTTACTATATTGCACACCACACTTTTTTTGTTTTTCTTTTTTACTTCCACCGCTCCAAGCATGCTCTTGTGATGGACTGCAATCTCAATACAAACTAGTAGTCCCATCACTGGAGCCATTTTTAAAAATGTATTTTATTTTTTTATCCGATTAATCGAACTTAATAATCGGCTAACTAATCGATTTTGAAAATAATCGTTAGCTGCAGCTCTAACACATAGAACACAATTGTTTGCAATGGGCCCTTGTGGTGACTGGTGTTGATCAGTTGCTGAAAACCAGAAGCCACTGCTAATGGTATGAACGAGCCCTTACCCTTACATGGGCTCTTACAGATCAGTTTTAACGCAAAGTGCTGAAGTGAACAGGGTCACCCTGACAGCCAGGCAACATGCATTTGCAGAATAGAAAGAAATGGCAGCCTCCATGCTGCCATCAAGAAAGGTTTTCTTTCATTAAAACCTGTGGCTTTTCTGGTCACCAGCAGGAAGGTCCAGGTCCCTCTTTACGGAGTTAGGAATAGAGTAAAAGTGACCACATCTCTCCAGGGTCACTCTAAGTATGCCCAGTCAGGCTGCCCGTCGCACCCTGAGGCCCCAGTCAGGCTGCCCGTCGCACCCTGAGGCCAATAGGGAGTAAGGAGACCATGAAGGGGCACACTTAGAGTAAACCTGACAGACCTTGCCATACACAGCTCGAATCTTCCTGTGAATCGGCCACAATCTGAACCCGTGGGTGGCCCTGCCAACACCACCCAACTTGACAAACTTCAATTGGAAAAATCAAAGGTAGTTGGGCCAAACAGTGATGGCAGCCAATCAGATGTAGACACTGGTCTGCCGTTCCTGCTGTCAAACTACATTAGCCGGCAGGAAGATTCCTCCTTCCACACTGTTTAGCTCGGATGGGGAATTGCGTGATTTCTCTTGTCCAGCCTGCTGAGCTGAAGGAGAGAAATCGTTACATGTATGGCCAGCTATATACCAGAAGAAAAACAAGTTCTGCATTACAGATCATTCTGCCAACTGCCAGAAGTTTGACAAACCTGCTGGAACATGTGACACTCCTAACAGTCTGCACAGGCCCGTATCTATACTGCAGGCTGCTCCTGATAAAACTACAACTACACTGTGTGATGCTCCAACTCTGACAGATAACAAGCCCCCATTTATCTAGCGTTACATTTTATTCCAGCAACACCAACAATTTATACACCTCGGAGGGAACACAACTGGCCAAACACAACAAGACGAGCGAGTAACATTCCACAACTACAATGAGCAGATTCTATCAGAGAGGCGGAAAGTTCTTGTTGGGACAAAATACACAGACACTGCCTCCTCCTCCCTGCAGGACCTGCACTCCAAATGTTTACATTACACAAAACTGCAAAGACAGAAAAACAAGACAGCTTTCTATGCCAAATAAGCATCCGGAGAGGAATGACGAGGTCACCAGAACCACAAACACTCACCCATCAATACAAATAAAGGCCAAGGTGTTAAACTGTCCAATCAGGAAAGCAGTCTGCCATCACTACCATCCATGGGCCAATCACTACAGGATGCATGGTGCACCAATCCGGTAGCCTAGGGCAGTGGTTGTCAACATGTAAGGTGTAGCGGGTCTCAATTGTGGCCCCTGACAACTCCAAAGGGCCACTCATAATATTCAGTACATGACAAAAGACTGTCAGAGATTTTAGACAAACAAGAGGAAATTATTAGACACTGCAGATCTGCAACAGGGGTGGCTGGAGACTGAAGACATGCTAAGGGAGACAGTCAGAGACTGGAGCCATGGCCTACGACAATGGCCACCAGACTGCTAGAGAGCACAGACATTACAGCCTCTTTATGAATACATGCTTCAAGTACTGACTACTGGGGGTCTGCAAAGGGGCAATATAGGAGACTGTCAGAGACTGGAGTCATGGTCCGAGCCACAGACCCCATGACCTGTGACACTGCCCAACAGACTGCTAGAGATCACAGACATTACAGCCTCTTTATGAATATATGCTTCAAATACTGACTACTGGAGTCTGCAAAGGGCAATATATGGCCCTCGGGCCGCAGGTTAGTAGATTCCTGGTGCTATAGAGAGAATAAATAAGACCCTGTGTTGTATTAGAATACACTACTCCCTCTCCCCATGGTCTAGCAGTGCCCTCTGCATCCTCCTCCGTCCTGTGCCATCGGTCCAGTTCAACTTCCTGTAGGCCCCGGGTGTCATGGATACACCCCCGGGGTGAGGAGTGTCAGTGCAGCATCATTGGACCCCCAGTACAATGCAACACAGAATGGCACTGATGTCACTACAGAGGACCGCCCACCACTGGAAAGGGTATTAGAGGACCGCTGATCATGTGACTGAAGACATACATTTAGGTAGGTACATCAAGAATTTCTTGATATTAGGTAGATGCGTGTTGGGTAATCACCAATGAAATAGGACTTTAACCCTTTCCTTGCCTCTAAGACACCCAGACCAAATGTAGCATGCCTCAGCTATAGTGAGGTCACCATGAGGTGAACTAGCTACCTCACTGACATCACATTCATTTCTGTGTGCTGCCAACAAGTAGTTATCTCTCCCAGCAGCACAGCCATTCAGTCAACATGTAGCCTGAGCCTTACTGTGCCCCTGGAGGACATATTGCATGGAGGTGAGAAACCACTGGAGGAAGCTGACATTACTTTCCTCCTGCTAGGCTAAGTACCAGTTCAGAAACAGCCATGTCACCTGCAGCAGGTTTAAATAGGCTCTTCTCCACTGCTGCAGATTTAGCTTTGAGTGCAGCAGTCACAGGTTAACAGCTTCCACCAAAGCCTTTTCACACAGGGATCCTGGTAATCTTGCTAAGCTGTCTGATGTCAGGGTGAGTTCCCTGCCTGCAATGATGGGAGCAGGAGGGATGATGTCAGAGAGGGGACAGCTGACTCTGCTGGGCCCACAACTGTCACAGATCAGGGGAGCAAAGAGTGACATGACACCCTGAGAGAGACAACACAAAGCCTGCACCCCTTTCCTCTCCCAGACTGGGATATGTAGAGGGCAGCCTCACCTCCATGGTGGACACGGTACTAGTGAAGAGATCCTCGCCGTCTTCCAGCTCCTCGAATTCGGTGTTTCTCCCATCTCCCAGCGGAGGCGGCTCCCTCTCTGCTGCCATCTTCGCTTCCCACTGTCACTGCTGACCCGCCTATTGTCTTCCTGCTTCACACTGTCACGTGAGGGCGCGTGACTTCCCGGAGTGTCCACCCATCAGCACCAGGAAGCTAGGGCGGCCAATCAAATCATGCGATTCCGGATAAGGGTGGCCATCTTTGTTGTGGTCAAAGAAACCATTCATTTTTTTCCTAAAGTATCCTGCATTTGTGTTCTGTATAAAATGTCTAAACTATTTGTAATTGCAGTGACCTTTTATAATGCAAACCAAAGCAGAGCAGCCAGAGAGCAGGAGCTAAAGAGTTATGGGGAGCGCTTGTGCTGTGACTTGGGAACCTGGGCTGGGGGCAGAGGGCTGCAGAGAGTAGTGACTGGCTTCAGTCACACTTGCTACTTGCATTTTTGTGCTCTATATGCAGAAATAATCTGTCAGGGTGTTTATGCTACTATATGCGTTAAATTACATGCATTTAGATGCATCTGGTGCTAAATCCTGGCATCAAATCATGTTTACATGTGTTTTGGTGCGTTAAGACGTTAAAATTGATTCCTAGACGCACCTGTCTTCTATTTTTTCTGCATGCAGATAAAAACATCTAAATGCAATGTGTGAATATATTCATTGGATGCATATATAGATATATATGTATATATGCGTTTAGATGCATCTAATCTCACCTAGTGTGAACATAGCCTAACAGTGCAGCAGGTGCATTGGGTTGCCATTCATTTGAATGGCTCCCCAACACACCTACCAGGCGCAATGCGCTCAACCGCAACAGGCGGTACTGCATTACCATGTGGTTAACATATGCACTTTAAAAAAAATGCAATGCATGGTATTGTGGTATCGTGTGTTGCAGCGCAGTGCTTTGTGGCCAGGAGGTGTGTTTGGGGTGCCATTCAAATGAAGGGCAAAGCAACGCACCTGCTGCACTGTAAGTCCCCATTCAGACCATATGTATTGGGGCAATTTGCCTTGTCACAGATGGGCTCAGTTCATACCCCCACAACGCAAGGGTGTTGCAGTGGTGTGTGCTGAAAAAAGTATGGCATGCAGTATTTTTTCTGCACAGTCGGATATGATGCACTACAACCGCCTCGCACCCCAGTGTGCCTATAGAACTGAATAAAATGTGACTTGAAACATTTCAATACAGTCTAAAGTACACCCAGCTTGGTGCCAGGTTGAAGACATGATTGGAAGAATAGGTCACCAGCACTCCAAGTATTTAAAATGAATAAGTCCTTTTTATTGGACAATAGTGTCACAAAGATCAAAAAGAGGCTCTTTTTGATCTTTGTGACACTATTGTCCAATAAAAAGGACTTATTCATTTTAAATACTTGGAGTGCTGGTGACCTATTCTTCCAATTGTGTATTTTGCACGGTGCCATCCGTGGAGTTACTACAAGCACCATCTTTGTTTATTGGCCGGGACTGCTGAAAGGTGTGCGGAGAGTATCCTCACCAATTGCAGGTTGAAGACATGGGCACTGTTTTGGGCACTGCACATTGTGCAGTTTAAGCACTGCCAGATGCTGATTAGTACTTCATACTTCCTGAAATTACACAAAGCAATGTTCTGACAGGCAGAGAATATTGATTGGTTATGGTAGTTTCCTGTACAGCTTTACAGCTGAAAATTTGTTTTTATCCACCGTGCCATCAGCGATGTACGCTTTTCTATCTCAAACACCAGGAAACTTGGTCAACTGTGACAGGGGGATGCAGATCTAGGAGAACCATGACTTATTCAAGAAGCATACTTAGGAGCCTTTAGAGCTCAATGAGCTAGAAATTGTGGAGAGAAGGGGAGTTGCAGTAGTATGCTAAGTGAGTTGGGAGTAGAGCCAACGCATTGCAGTGTTAAGGGTTTGATTGTTACTGGCGTGCATGAAATTAAAGTGGAACTACACCCTCCCATATTTACAGCCAAGGAAGGTACCATCTTAGCCTCTATTTGGATTGTGGTTGCCATGGTGCTGCACATGTGATCGGCTATAACATCAGCCATTTGAGGGCTTGAAAGTGCATTTGAGAGCTGAAATAAGCATACTGGCAACCTTTGCAGTTATTACATGAGGCATACCTTGAAACTGTTTTGGAAGACAGTTAAAGAAAAACTAGACCCACCAATTTAATAGTCTCCCAAAACAGTTACTTTTAAGGCATGCCAACTGTCAAGGTTGCCAGTGTGCCTATTTTAGCTCTCAAATGAACTTGCAAGCCCTCAAATGGCTGATGTTATAGCTGATCACATGTGCAGTGCTATGGCAACTGCAATCCAAATGGAGGCTAAGATGGCACCTTCCTTGGTTTTAAGGGATAGGAGGGTGTATTTTCACTTTAAATAGGTGAATCTAGTTCCACTTTAAGTTATAGTAATATGGCCCTCTAAACAAACAATGCCCATTTGACAATATGTAGATGAAAACTGGCAATCGTGATTTAATACATGGGCTACAAGTGGACAACTATGGCAATATCTGGCAATACTTGGATAACAAATGATCAGTTGTTACAAAACATGGGCAATCTATACAGCATGAGGGAAGCAAATGGGCAGTTGTTACATTACACGGGCACTGACACTACAATAGACATGTGTGATTTGTTTAGTTCCGAATTGAAATTCTTATGAATTTCTGAATGACAGATATAAGGAATCTGAACGTATCCAAATGTGCGATAACGAAATTCGGATACATCCGAATTTCATGCGGAACGAAACAGAAGCGGGAGAGCTGTCATTTGCAGCTCTCTGACTTCTCTGCTCTTTGTTGACATTCTGGACTTGTATCCCGAATGAAAACAAAGTAACAAAATATTGTTACAAAATGTACGGAAAGAAAGAAACTCAGAGACCTGTGTTATTCTGTAACAGCTTCTGCTTCTTTGCTGATACTCCCGACCCCAATGTAAAGAATCTGTCACAGAATACACTAAAGTGTTAAACAGATCACAGATATAATTAAAAAAAACAGGGTGCGATTCTCCCCACAATTCATACCAGACCCTCTAGGTCTTGTAGGAATTTTAAGGGGGACCCCAACCCCCACAAAATGAAAAGAAATGTGGGGTCCTTGTTGGAATGTACAACATTTTCATGACGAAAGCTGCCGAACAGATATCTTCACATCTTAATTGCATTGCTCATCAAAGAAACCAACTGTGTGTTGTTCATGCCTGGGGCATGGCAGGGGAGATGAGAAAGGTGACATTCATTCATCTGGACAAGACATCAAGCGTTGCACCCTGTGGTGTTGATAGGGGTGTAGGCACATTGGGAAGACATGTTCAAGATATCCGGATTTTGCATATGAATGTGACTGGCCATTGTCTAAAGATCAAAGGACAAGGTGTTGACCTAGGCCAAGGAATGGTGCCCCCTGCTGGAGGACTACAGTGCATGTGGACAAATGTGAAGGACCATGCCGATTGGCCGAAAGACATTTAAGGGACATGCGGAATTCTGGGTAAAGGGGGTGTCGATGTATGTGTATGAATGGGATAAAAGTCTGTGCGCGGCAATATTGCTCTCTTTTTTGAGCCCAGCCAGGATATAGGAACTAGAGGACGGACTTGCTGTGTAAAGTATTCTCTTGATTGTCTTATTGTATCTGTTTGTATCTTTTATTATGTTTGGTTAGATTTGTGTATAAATAAATAAGACCATTGCTTCTTTTAATCATTGTATCGTTATCATCATTGGAAGCAGAGAATAGCAAGTTAGCTTATTTCAGGAAGCCAAGGCAATTTAGATATTACAGGCCCCCCCCCCTAAAATCCCATACCAGATCCTTAAT
>NW_017306308.1:1916363-1918345 GCF_000935625.1 Nanorana parkeri
CCCTCCCTCCCAAGCCCCCAGAACACATATTAACCACTTGAAGACCATGGTGTTTCTCCCCCTTCCTGGCCAGGCCATTTTTCAGTATTCAGCGCTGCGGTACTTTGACTGACATTTATTCCGTCATGCAAAGCTGTACTGAAACGAATTTCATACAATTTTTTGGGGAAAGATAGAGCTTTCTTTTGGTGGTATTTAATGACTATATAACAAAAAAAGTACCCTATATTTTGGGAAAAAAAAACATGTTACCCTAAAAAATTTTATGAAACATTTATTATCACCCTAATTTTTGGGTAAAATATAAAAGACGGGGTCACGTCGGGTAAATAGACACCAAACATGTCAAGCTTTAAAATTGCGCATGACCGCGAAAGCGCAGAAAATGACCACAACCAAAATTGGCCATAGGCGACGCTTTAAAAGTTTTTACCGCTCATCAGTTTAGTGTTATCTGTGACTGATGGCTCTAGAATTATTGCTCTCACTCTGACGTTCGCGGCGATATGTAACATGTAGAGCTGCAGCTAACGATTATTTTCAAAATCGATTAGTTAGCCGATTATTCAGTTCGATTAATCGGTTAATCGGATAAAAAAATTAAATACATTTTAAAAAATGGCTCCAGTGATGGGACTACTAGTTTGTATTGAGATTGCAGTCCATCACAGGAGCAAGCTTGGAGCGGTGGAAGTAAAAAAGAAAAACAAAAAAAGTGTGGTGTGCAATATAGTAAAATGTAAAATTATACAGCAATGATGAAGACTGGCACCGGCTATAGAGGACTGCAAATCACAGCAATAGTACATGATACAGCACAATGCAGAATACTACCAGCAATAGTACAGTATACAAAAAAAAAATAGGAAAAAAATGTAGTTTCCCCCCAAAAAATGTTTAAGTTACACATAAAAAAGAATTAAAAAAAAACAATATTTTTTTTAAAGTCCCCAAACCTACATACACGCATGTAAACATGCGTCAGGTGCGTATACCTGCAAAAACGACGGTTGAGCCCATTACGCCGCACATGTTACATATCGCCGCGAACGTCGGAATGAGAGCAATAGTTCTAGGGCCATCAATCACTGATAACACTAAACTGATGAGCTGTAAAAGCTTTTAAAGCGTCGCCTATGGCCAATTTTGGGTATGCTAGTTTTTTGTGATTTCGCGAGTGCGCGCAATTTTTAAGCTTGACATGTTTGGTGTCTATTTACCCGACGTGACCCCGTCTTTTATATTTTACCAAAAAAGTGGGTAATATTAGTTGTTTTATAACATAATGTAAAAAAAAAATTTCAGTAATTTCCACCAAAATAAAGCTCTATCTGTCCCCAAAAAATGGTATAAAATTAATTTCAGTACAGCGTTGCATGATGGAATAAATGTCAGCCAAAGTACTGCAGCGCTGAACACTGAAAAATGGCCTGGACGGGAAGGGGGTCTAAACACCTGGTCTTCAAGCGGTTAAAACATTTTTTGTGTTATTTTTTTATTATTTGTGAATATTATTTTTAGCTTTTTTATTGTTTTTTAATGCTTTAATTTTAATTTTTGTAACCTTTTTTTGTAGACAACTTTATTGCTATCACATAGGGGACTAAGAAATCTCCTATGTGATAGCCAGTTCACCAAACAGGTCCTCTTTATGGAGACATTAGGGGTCTCCAAGACCTCTGATGTCACCTAGGGACCCCCAGAGAAGCTGATGAAGCAGAGATCTGCTTCATCAGCTTCTCTCCGGTGTTCCGCACCGGAGAGTGACACTGAAAGCAGGAAGTGATGTAGTATACATCACTTCCTGCATTCGGGGACAGGAAAAGAGATCAAAGGGAGATCGAGTATTGATCTCCCTTTGATCTGCTGTTAGAGCGTCGCCGTGCCGGTCCCAGTCGCACCGGCCACAGCGGATCAGGGGACCGGCAGCGTCGGCGAGGAGACAGCGGGACAGAGGTACGGGGGGACGGGGACGGCGCACA
>NW_017306308.1:1918384-1919686 GCF_000935625.1 Nanorana parkeri
AGAGAAGCTGATGAAGCAGATCTCTGCTTCATCAGCTTCTTCAGGGGGGTCCTAGGTGACATTAGGGGTCTTGGAGACCCCTGATGTCTCCATAAAGAGGACCTGTCACCTCTTTTGCTATCACAAAGAGGGGTTTCTCAGCCCCCTCTGTGATAGCAATAAAGTTAAGTGACAAAAAAAAAATAGGAAAAAAATGTAGTTTCCCCCCAAAAAATGTTTAAGTTACACATAAAAAAGAATTAAAAAAAAACAATATTTTTTTTAAAGTCCCCAAACCTACATACACGCATGTAAACATGCGTCAGGTGCGTATACCTGCAAAAACGACGGTTGAGCCCATTACGCCGCACATGTTACATATCGCCGCGAACGTCGGAATGAGAGCAATAGTTCTAGGGCCATCAATCACTGATAACACTAAACTGATGAGCTGTAAAAGCTTTTAAAGCGTCGCCTATGGCCAATTTTGGGTATGCTAGTTTTTTGTGATTTCGCGAGTGCGCGCAATTTTTAAGCTTGACATGTTTGGTGTCTATTTACCTGACGTGACCCCGTCTTTTATATTTTACCAAAAAAGTGGGTAATATTAGTTGTTTTATAACATAATGTAAAAAAAAAATTTCAGTAATTTCCACCAAAATAAAGCTCTATCTGTCCCCAAAAAATGGTATAAAATTAATTTCAGTACAGCGTTGGATGATTGAATAAATGTCAGCCAAAGTACTGCAGCGCTGAACACTGAAAAATGGCCTGGACGGGAAGGGGGTCTAAACACCTGGTCTTCAAGCGGTTAAAACATTTTTTGTGTTATTTTTTTATTATTTGTGAATATTATTTTTAGCTTTTTTATTGTTTTTTAATGCTTTAATTTTAATTTTTGTAACCTTTTTTTGTAGACAACTTTATTGCTATCACATAGGGGACTAAGAAATCTCCTATGTGATAGCCAGTTCACCAAACAGGTCCTCTTTATGGAGACATTAGGGGTCTCCAAGACCTCTGATGTCACCTAGGGACCCCCAGAGAAGCTGATGAAGCAGAGATCTGCTTCCTCAGCTTCTCTCCGGTGTTCCGCACCGGAGAGTGACACTGAAAGCAGGAAGTGATGTAGTATACATCACTTCCTGCATTCGGGGACAGGAAAAGAGATCAAAGGGAGATCGAGTATTGATCTCCCTTTGATCTGCTGTTAGAGCGTCGCCGTGCCGGTCCCAGTCGCACCGGCCACAGCGGATCAGGGGACCGGCAGCGTCGGCGAGGAGACAGCGGGACAGAGGTACGGGGGGACGGGGACGGCGCACA
>NW_017306308.1:1919841-1920063 GCF_000935625.1 Nanorana parkeri
CCCCCCCCCCTCCAAGCCCCCTCACCTGCTTGCATCTGTGCAGGGATGAGGCACATCATCATTCCCCGGTGATCTAGTGGTGATTAGTAGGGTCTAGTCTAGACCTTACTAATCATCATTTGGCTGGAGCTCAGAACTGGCATAGCTCCGGCCGGAGCTGACAGGAGCCGCTCTGCGGTCTGCATCCGACAGAGATGGAAACCGCGGAGCTGCTCCCGCCAG
>NW_017306308.1:1922209-1922878 GCF_000935625.1 Nanorana parkeri
ACACATATAATACACCCCCCCCCCTCCAAGCCCCCTCACCTGCTTGCATCTGTGCAGGGATGAGGCACATCATCATTCCCCGGTGATCTAGTGGTGATTAGTAGGGTCTAGTCTAGACCTTACTAATCATCATTTGGCTGGAGCTCAGAACTGGCATAGCTCCGGCCGGAGCTGACAGGAGCCGCTCTGCGGTCTGCATCCGACAGAGATGGAAACCGCATTACTAATCAATCCTTTTCGGCCTGCGTTTGTGAAGACGCCGGCCGAAAGGTTCTCTATGCCGGCAGTGACAGGAGCAGCTTTACGGTCTGCATCCAACAGAGATGCAGACCGTGTAGCTGCTCCTGCAAGTCGGGTACATGGTCCGTGACCGTGTGCCCGACTTGTCAGCTGGCTGTGGGCCACATTGTACCGGCGAACTGGTACTTTGAGACTAAAGCATTAAATAAAATGCAAATAAATACACACTTTAAAGAAAAATCCTTTATTCATAAAAGGTCTGGTATGAATTGCTGGGGGAACCGCATGCTGGGTTTTTATTTCTCTTACATCAGGGGTCGCCCCTAACTTTCCTACCAGACCTAAAGGGTCTGGTATGACTTTTCAGGGGAACCGCACACGTTTTTTTTTTTTTGGGGGGGGGGGGGGGTTTTTTTTTGTTTATAGTGT
>NW_017306308.1:1923816-1925168 GCF_000935625.1 Nanorana parkeri
CCCCCCTTTTTTTTTTTTTTGGGGGGGGGGGGGGTTTATTGTTTCTGTAAAGTGTTAAAAGTTAAAAAGAAAAAAAGAAATACAGTAATGTCACTTTTCTGCAAATAATAACAAAATAACGAAACATGCGAAACGCAACTAAATGAATTTCTTGCTGGCTCACATGTCTATAATACCAGTTTAATAAAACTGGAGTCCAGTCTACTCCAAGCCTCTGATGTCCTCAATGGCAAGAGGGAGTAGCGGGAGAAGGAAAGAGGTCACAGCCTGCACTTCCTTACAGCTCCCTTCTCATTTTCAGTGCCTACAGTTCCTGCAGCTGTGTGACTGGAGTAATGACAATGATGTCACTACACCAGCCAGCCAGAAGGTTTCTGAAACAAAGCAACCATGCACAGAGGTACAGGAAGCCAATAGAGGAAATGGTTCTGATGTTTTTCAGAGGTATGTGGCCGTGTCGGGCGGTGGGTAGGTTTTCACACTGGAATTTTGGTGTCCAGTATAGACAAAGACAATCTACCCTGCTTAACAAATGTCTTCATTGTTGTGTCCCTGTTGAAGAAGTCTCCTTTCTGTGTATGTCTTAGTGACAATATTTTCATTGTGAAATTAAATGAGGAGTCATTTTCCCAACTAAAGGGCAGGTTTTAACCATTTCCTCTTATTCCTAAGCTAAAATAGTCTTGGTTGAATTGCACAGGGTTGGATTGCAATGGATTCATGTACATTAACTGGGAAGTGCCCAGGAAATGGTTAGGGTACAGTGATTGAAAAGTGTACAGAAAATGACTAGTTGCTTATGGCTTCAAACGTTAAAGAGGAGCTTTACCCATATCTTTAAAATAACAACAGACACCTTTAGAAATGTTTAGTAATGACAACTTATGAACAGATACTTATTGATAATTGGAGGCTTTTTATTTTTTTGCACACCTTATTTTTCTTTCCTTCCCCAGTCATCTGACAGTGGCCATTTTTGCTAAGAGCAGGTTACTAGATCGCCTTTTACTTCCTGGAACTCTGGCACATATGACTAGTACATGTGACTATGCACGTCATTTTAGGGGAGGAAAATTCCTTTCCCTGAGATCTCCTGAGATTACAGATGAGATATCTCAGCAATGCTCTGCTGATGTAACCTTCCCAGGATGCAGTGCTTGGGCACGATTACATTATGTGTTCCAAAGTGGATCAGGAAGTGGAAAAAATAAATTGTAATTGAAATAAAAATATGTTTGTTTAACTAATGAATGTAAGATAATTTGTTATCAGCATGCAGAGTTGTATGCTGTTGTGATTTTTAGTCAAAGGGGTAAAGTTTCACTTTAAGTTACATATATATATATATATAT
>NW_017306308.1:1925361-1926938 GCF_000935625.1 Nanorana parkeri
GGGGGGGTGGACGGGAGCAGGAAAAGACTTTAAAAACGTCCACCCGCCCCCAAGTGCGAGCTGTCCGGCCATTTAATTACAATCACCAGGCAGCAAGTATTTAATTCATCATTTATGCGCCCACATAATTCCATTTTGTATCGACTACTAAGTATTTGGTGCCAGCATGCAATACTCCAAAATCGAGTTGTTGAACTCTCTTTTAAAATGTCTTCACACCTTATTTGTCCAAATGCATTTTTAATCCACTGCCTACAACAATTGTGTATTTATGCCCTCTCAGGAAATCAATTCCAAAACTTCTCTTAAAGTAACATAGTAGCTCCTTACCCTTCAAATTAATAGTAATAGATGCTGGGTGCGGTATCATTTCAAGGATTCACACAACACACATACACATCTTCAATTCAGAAAGAAAAGCCCATTCAATACTTGTAGAAAAAGTTTATTTTAAGGTGCATTTTAACTTAGAAGAGACCAGTGTTGCCTTTGTTAATTGTAATTTAATTTTAAACAGATAAATCAATGTGAGAACAAATTGTCTTTTTTGAAAGTTGTACTAATAGCTTGTCTAGTTCTGTTGGCACGAGATCAATTTAACTTAATCTAAAAGAAAGTAATATTGATGGGATTTACAAGATACCCAATAAGGCTCCAAATGACCAATTCATCTGTTTGATGCCTGATTATTGTGCTGGGATTCCTCAGGTGTCTCTGTCTGCGATGTGTTCTGTAGCATAGTACCTAATCTGGAATGAAAATCTTGCACAGATCTTTCATACTTATACTTTTGTAATATTTTATCGATTTCTGCCTTATTTGACACACGTGTGAATGGGCATTCCTGAATTATCTAGTCAGGAAAGCAGGGCCTTTACCCACCAGTTTAATGTGTTCCAAAACAGTTAGTTTTAAGGCATGCCAACTGTCAAAGTTTCCAGTGTGCTTATTTCATTTCTCAACCAAACTTTTAAGCTCTCACATGGCTCAAATAGAGGCTAAGATGGCACCTTCCTTGGCTGTGATGGATAGGAGGGTGTAGTTCCACTTTAAATTGGTGGTTTTAGTTCTGCTTAAAAAAAAGAAAAATCTGGACAACATTTAAAATAAATTGAACTTTTTTTTCTCTCCAGGTACTGAACTGTCAAGCCCTCAAATGGCTGGAGTCATAGCTGATCACATGTGCTGCTCCATGGCAACTGCAATCCACATAGAGGCCAAGATGGTACCTTTCTTGGTTGTAAGGGATAGGTGAGTATAGTTCTGATTTAAGCCCCTCCCCTGTGAAGTGTTAGTGAGAAGAGTTTAAAATATATCTAAAACCAAGAATGAAACTTGATATATTGCAGCTTACCAGTCCTTAGAAGTGGTGGCTTCATTAGTTTATTTTTTTCTGACTTTTTTCTTTATTTTCACCTGATGATCCTGCCAGTAACACACGTCCTGTCCTAGGGTAACAATGCTAGCTTACAGTACTGTATTTATGGAGGAGCAGCGTTGTCACCTTAGGGCAGAAAGTGTGTTTGGACTACAGATCTTCATAACATGGGGGGGGGGGGGGTTTTGAGTTTCAAAAA
>NW_017306308.1:1927342-1932263 GCF_000935625.1 Nanorana parkeri
ACTACATATCTTCATAACATGGGGGGGGGGGTGCTTTGTAGTTCACAGAAGAGAACTGAGAAAGCACAGGAAGTTAGAAGTATACAGGATTTCTGGAAGGATAAACAGGCATTTGATCCTTGGTACCTAGCCTAAAAGAAAAATAAAAGTAATTCAGCCACATATAAAGCCTATCTCTGGGGGAAGAAAAAGCTCCCCTTGTGGTGGGGCTAACCCCTAAATGCTTGTATAGGTTTAGGGTACCTGGGAAAAGAACGTTGACTTAAGTAATCCCCACTCCTGCAAGCAAGACCTGTACCACAGCCTCCTTCCACCATCAGTGGTCCTGGTTGAAGGACCACTGACGTATTCAAATACAATTCAGAGCCCACAGCCATGCATTGTACGTGAGGATGTTAAGAGACAGTGCAAGGATAGCCCCACTGCAAGGAGAGATTTTTCCCGGATATAAACTTTAAGGACAATATATTATAGTTTTGTTCTTCGGTTTATACGTATTGTAGCAGGTCGTCATGTAGGGAGCCAGGAGAGGTCCTGTCCGGGGATTTATGTGTCACCCAAATATCTCTCTCACACCTTCCGGGACTGCTAGTAAGCCCCAGGTTTTACACCTTGCCTCAATGGCAAGTTAGTGCAGGTGAGGCAAACAGACAGTGCTCTAGAGCAGACAGTCTGAATCTGCTGGAGCACAAGGTCACAGTGATTTTGTGATGCCTGACAAACTGTCAGGACTATTGTTTGTGTAGTTAGTGCCAGGACACGGGTAGGGTTTTGTTTATGAATGGTTGACTTCACTTGAGCACTATACAGCACTGTATATAGCCTGTGTACTGCACCAATAAATGTATCACTGTTTGAAGAAAGGTCACTGATCTGGTCTCTAAGGCTCTCAAGATTGCTCACCCCAGGAGCAATTGCACTCGCTACCTATTCCCCAGCTCACAGTATATATACTTAAAATGTGCTCACCAGTCTTGAAATGCACATGGGGTTATCCTTCATGGTCAGGGCTTCCAATGTCTATCAAGCTATTGCAGAAGGGCAACAAACTGTCATACTGCTGAAAGTGGAACTGAACTCTCTAATATTTTGCAGCTGAAGATGGAACTGAATGGCACCATAGCCACGCCCTCCGGCCGCAATGCGATCGCCCACACGCGATCACAAGGCACATTATGCCTGCGGTCCGGTCTGGTGTGATGAAAATAGTGCTTGCAGCATTTTGATCACACCGCAACGGACCGCAGACACAATGTGCCTTGTGATCGCGTGGCTACGGTGCCATTCACTTCAATGGTCCACCACGCCCCCTCCTGCCCCACAAAAAAGTGAGCCGGCCACAATGCGATGCAGTGCGTTCCGGCCAGAATCGGACCAGAAAGCACTGCATCTGGTGTGAACATACCCTCAGAGAGCTGTGTAAAGCAGTTTTACTTACCTGATCCCTGCTCTCGCTGGTTGCCCCTACACTCCAGCAGTGGGAGGCCTGTGGACATCATCATGTCTAATGCAGAGTCAATAGCCCTGCATTATGCAGGAGGGTGCTGAGGGACAGTCCACAAGTCAAAGCAGAGAGGAAAGAAGTGTAAATAAGCAGTTAATCTTTGCAGTGCAGGGATAGTCCCACAGGAAAGGGAAGTTTTTCTTCCTTGGAAAAAGCATACAAGTTTTTCTGTAAGGGTATGTAGTAACATGTTGGGATCACCAGACATTATGAAAACTCCCTTGTCGTGGGTGGCAACTGTTTGCAAAAGATGTGTGAAAATGCCCCTTTGTCCTGCACTGGGAGCATAATAGGACAATAATTATGACTGGCAAAGCCGTAATAGAGGCAATGAAGATAAGGTGTCATCTGTAAGCATCCGTAATTTATATTGATTGTAAATTCGACTGAGGCTGAGCACTGTTTTGTGGTAGTTTTGGGCAGGAATAGCTGGGGCAAAGAATGTCTAAAATATATTGGAGGCAAAGAAGCAGAAATATGGGTCTCCTGAGGGCATACTATGACTAAATGCAAAGAGAGAAATGCCATGTATTTGTGCATTTGTTGGTTATATTAACCAGTTGACATCCGCGGTGTTAAACCCCCTTCCCATCCAGGCCATTTTTCAGTATTCAGCGCTGCGGTACTTTGACTGACATTTATTCCGTCATGCAGCGCTGTACTGAAATGAATTTTATACCCTTTTTTGGGGACAGATAGGGCTTTCTTTTGGTGGTATTTATTCACCACTGGGGGTTTTATTTTTTTACTATATTAAGGAAAAACACCTCATTGCTAAGCTATTGGAAAAATGGGTCTACTATGACCCCAAAAATTGTTGTTTCCGCCTGGCTTACTGGGGGGAAAGGGTGGTAGGATGGAGAAGAAGAGGTAAAGGGTGTTTTTAGAAAGCAAGGCCTAAATGCAGGGGACTGCTGTGGGTAGAGGTACAGCACAAGAGTAAAACGCTTAGCATATGTGTAAATGCTAATGATTTGAAGTACGGCTGTGCAAATTAACAATTAATTTCTCGATTAATCGTTAATCTTTTTGATCGATTAACATTTTTTTTATCGATTACATTTTTTAAAAAACTTTCTGTATGAGTACCAGCCAAGGCATTGGCCTATACACATACAGCACAGCAATGAAGTAATAAAATGAACTAAGATCACACTAATCCAGCACGTTATTATTCTGAGTTGGCCCACTCAAACGGCGGCCATATTGAGTGGGCCAACTCAGAATAATACCGTGCTAGATTAGTGTGATTCTAGTTCATTTTATTACTTCATTGCTGTGCGGTGTGTGTATAGGCCAATGTAGTTGGATCTGTATGTGCGTTATAATTAATCAAAATTAATTGATAAAAATTTTTTTGATTAATCGAACACAAAAAATTTAATCAGTAACAGCCCTAATTTGAAGTGTTGCAGTGTTTATTCTTTTTAGGAAAAGACCAAGGTGGGTTTCTGATAAGATTCACTTTAGTTTTCCAGAATATACCATTAAATTATGAGACAAATTAATTAAATAACAATTAACTAACTCCTCAGTGTCTGCAACCACCCCCCCGCCCCCCTTTGCTAGTCTCTCCACTTAACATTCTAAATATTAACCACTTACAAAGCCATCTACAACTCTGCCCCCAGCTATATTTCCAACCTTCTCGCATTATGTGACATGTCACATTCAAACTGCTGCATGTATCCCATCACACTCCTGACTTGTAGATCCCCTTGAGTTGGGTGTAGCAGTGACAAACAGATGGCACCACACTATCAGCAATATATAGAGAAGTCACCGCCGCACCAACTGTGATATATCTTTGTACTTTTTTGACACAAGTACGACATATCACAACGCATATGACATTTCGGGAGAACAGCAGGTACCATCATCAAGCAAGCAATCACATAGTGACCTAACTTTAAAAAAGTGACATTTTTAAATACATTACATTTTTGTAGGTAAATAGTACATTTATATATTTCAATCTGTACATCAGACCTAAAAAAGGTACATTTAAGGAGGAAAGAAGGAGAGAGGGATGTGGTTGCAAATGAAGCACTGTTTATCCAAATGACGTATATATGGAAACTATCAACGTTGTGACTGTTTGGCTGGTATGGTTCATACAAGCTAACCGAATGTGTTTGTTTCCCTAACATCTAGCTTTTGCCCTTACAAGATGTCCCTAGACCACTACTACAGTTCAGATTTTTTTATTTTTTTATTTACTTTACTCTGTGAATAATTCCTCAGCATTTTTACAGCATTTTACTTAATCCACATTATGCCATAGAGCAGCCAGACTGACATGTAGCAAACATAAAATAATGTTTAGTACAATGATACTGTAAGTGAACTGGACTAAAGCAAACAGCAAATGTTATTTCTTTCTATCTGTAGATATCTGTTGATTTATGTGGAAACATGAATCATACATTTCCCTGTGACAAGATTTACAACACAGGGAACAGTCCAGTGTTTTCTTTGTACATTTACAGACTCCGGTACAGTTTACAGCAGAAATGCGATACTTTCCCAAGTTCAAATTTACCTGATTAAACATTAGGGATCTCAATATTGTTTGCTGTCCTGCAAATACGTTGAGAATGGCTTGTAGTTATAATACATGTGCTCTTGTGCAAAACAATACTCAATGCTATTGTTTTCAAACTTATGTTTTACATTTATAATGTTGTATGTGAAAATAAGGGCTATCTTCTTCCTCTTCCACTATGGAGTAATTTAAAGAAGTTGCTTCATCTAAACCAGTGGTCTCAAAGTACCAGCCCGCGAGCCGATACTATGTGGCCCGCAGCCAGCTGACAAGTCAGGTACGTGGTCACAGACCGGGTACCTGACTTGCATGAGCAGCTACACAGTCTGCATCTCTGTCGGATGCAGACCGCAGGGCTGCTCCTGTCACTGCTGGCACTCAGATCCTTTCAGCTGGAGCTCAGTTCTGAAGGGATGTATTAGTGAGGTCTGCAGCAGACCTCACTAATCACCCACTAGAGCACCAGGGATCAATCAAGCCTCCCCACAGCCTCTGTATTTTCAGGGGCATCACGAGGCCAGGTGTCACCCAGGAGTGGGGACCGTGTGAGACCCCGCCATGAGGTCATGGCGAACGCTATCTAATTGACGCCTGCCGGCAGCCATCTTGGTGATGGATGCCGGCAGAGAGAGGAGGGGACATTCCCCTCCTCTCTCCTGACACTGACGGGCTCTCGGTCTATGACCGAGTGCCTGACTTTTTTAGAGAGGGGTGACATCAAAATGACTGTCTATTATTTTTGTTTCACCCGGGTGTGGGCCGCACTTCCCTTGTGATGTCACTGTGTATTTTATTTTATGTGCAGGGAGGGGGTTGTATTATTTTATTTGTGGGGGGTGTATTTTTGTTATGTGTATGGGGGTTAGGGTATT
>NW_017306308.1:1933156-1958301 GCF_000935625.1 Nanorana parkeri
TGGGAGGGGGTTCTATTACTTTATATGTGGGGGAGTGTATTTATCTTATCTATATAAGTGGGGGGGGGTGTATATTTTTTATGTGTGGGGGGGTATTTTCTATGTGTATGGGGGGATGTATTATTTTATATCTGAGGGAGTGTATTTTCTTTATGTGTATGGGGGGGGGTAATAATTTATGCGGGGGTGTATTTTTTTATGTGTATTATTTTATATGTACAGGGGTAGTATTTTTTTATTTGTATATTAGGCTCCATTCTCACCTGTAGGTTTAGGTGTGATTAGGGATTCCTGCGTCAGGAACTTGCGTTTTCCTGCAGCAGGAATCCCTAATCTGGCTTTTACAAGCGGCAGCTGTCACCCATTCAAGTAAATGATCAGGTGACAGCAGTTGCATGTAAACGCCTGCATGCCGCATGTAATGGTATGTGATATGATTAAATTTGGTTAGGAATCAACCACTCTTCCTGGACGCATCGATTGTGCATCCAGGGAGAGTGTTTTCTAATCGCATGTAATTATAACACATACCATTACATGCGGTGTGCAGGTGTTTACATTATTTTTGCTTGCACATAATTGGGTGATGGAAGTCATTAGGGCTTCACCTCATTCACTAAGCTTAGGGAAATATCCCCTGCAAAGTACACATTTGCCTTTATTTAATAAACCCTGAAGTGCCCTGTGAATCCTGTGTCATAGATACATCCTTTATTAAACATTTTCTTTGTAAAATAAATATTTTACATACTTAGTAAAACAAATATAAAACATATGTTTGAAAAGATATGATTGTAGAAAAAAATGTAGAATAAAATTAAAGTGACACTAAACTCAGGTGATAAATCTAAAAAATGCATTCAAGTACCCTAACTATTTACCCTTATTTTTTAAGATTTAACTCCTGAGTTTAGTGTCACTTTATATATAAACTGGCTCACCACATTTTGTCAGTTATTCTGGCTGCCTGGTTTAAGAGATTAGCTATTTTGCAGATTAGTTGGCCTTCCAGCTTTAGAAATTGAGATGGCACTTTGAATAGTTTAAATTTAGAGATCTAAACAAAGCTGCCATTAGAAACTAAGGGGTCTAGTCACTAAGCTGCCGTAGGCAGCCGAGTGAATGACCGACCTGAAGTGACTAGTGACTATAACACTGTTCAGCTATTCACTTCAGGCTGTTATGGCTGATTACAGCCGTATATCGGCTGAATTCAGCCGTACATCGGCTTGCTTCGCATGGCTTCGGGTCGGCCGAACATGCTCAGCATGTTCGGCTGATCCATGTTCGGCTCGACTGGGAGCTGTACGGGCTATAGTGAATCTCCCGTACAGCACCCCTTCGGTTCTACTGAACCGAAGGGGCACCCCTTCGGTTCTACTGAACCGAAGGGGTCCTGGGGCCGAAGCTAACCGAAGGATGGGCCGAAGCTATGGCTAGATCCTTCGGCAGCTTCGTGAATAGACCCCTAAGTTGTATACAAGCAGAGCATTCAAAAAGAAGCAAAAGCCATTTCAGCTCACAGGTGTGCACCTAAAACATGTATATCAGCTTTATAAGGTGGCTGCTGGGTTACAATAGCTTTTTAAATCTCATGGGCATGCCAAAAGCAAATTTTCCTTGCCTGTGTTCCTACCGCTACCTTGCGTGTGATTAGTACGCAGCCCCGTCCTTCTCTATGGGGCTACGCGGCCGTACGCCCCCCTACGCTCACCTCATTTGCAGGTCCGTAGGGGTGCGTGTGATCGTATTCATACGCCCCCGGAATGGATCCTGTATGCGTCCCGGCCAGAAAACCCGCACCCCTACGGACCTGAAAATGAGGTGAGCGTAGGGGGGCGTACGGCTGCGTAGCCCCATAGAGAAGGACGAAATGATTTTCATTCTTGTTAAATCTGCAGCTGTCTTTAATATTATACTCGGTGCTCATGTAAAAAAATCCTTGTTCAGGCACTTATGGTGGCAACTGTCTTCCATTTGTGCTCCTATGTTGTCACACTCTCACATGCACCCCTGGTTTAGACAAAAAAAGCATCCATGCCAACACATGTACTGCATGTGTGGTCCACAGCTGTCACTATCAGCAAACTGGTCCAGAACATTCATGTGCAGTCAACACTAGAGTAAATAAATGTAAACCGGAGAAGGCTTAAAAAAGCCTGTCTCCTTCTTTGCTGCAGTGATAGTATGTCCCTATACACGGTATATAGAATGTGATGACTCGAGGATCCTTAGATCGGTGAAACGGAGGGGGGCGCAAGGTTTCAGGGACTGGTCTAAGAGCCAGGCGGCTCAGAGGGTTAGGTGAGTATAACTTATTTTTAGCACCCAGACAATAAACAAGCACTTGACCCTTGCAGTAGGCGGTAGCCCCCCTGCAAGGGTTAACAAACACTTTTGCCCGGGGTTCTGCTTTAAGTGATGCAACCTACCAACATCTACACACAGCTGAAATGTCCTTGCCCTACGCGAGAACAGAATATGACAATGACAACCCTCCCATAAATGTGTCACCAATTTTAATCCACTGATTAATAACTCGAGTGCTTATCAACGGTATGAACTGAGGTAAGCTAATAAATAAGAGTAATGTAATGATCTATATTTAAAATAATAAGCCATTACATAGACTTTAGTAACATCAGCCATTTTTTTTCTTCATTCCTAAAGAAGTGAGACAAAATTCCTCACATTCGCCTTTCCAGTGAGAATTTTCTTAGCAAAATACACCCATATGATTTGTGAAAACATTTAAACCTGGTGATGTCAAATAATGTATTATTATTATTTCTTTTCCCAAGACTCGACTTTGGAAATGACCATTGAAAAAAAGTATACATGGCTGCCACAGCCCCAGTCCCATGTGTGCATTTATCTAAATAGAAATATTACTCAGAAAACACAGATAGAGCAACAGGCTTGGCTCACAAATGTGTGGCACAGAAAGTAAATCAGTCCTTTCCTAAAAAGGTGATGATTGGTACAGGTCAGAGGTTACAGCTTAACAAGGGTAAAAGGCAGCCCTTACTGATTTCCATGCCATATAATAACTCTCATGACTTCATACCATTATTTTCATTAGAAAACAACATTAAATCACTGAAACTTTTAAGACTCAATAGCAGGCTGGAGCCTGAGCAGAAAGCCAAATGAGTAATTTTTAGACTGTGATCTGTATTCTTTTTTTTTTTTCTTTTCATACAGGCCTCATGAACTACATAACTGCTTAATATAATAGAAGTATAAAGGTGAGAAAATATAGGCAGAGAAAAAGTACAACCTATAGAACAATGCCGAATGTCACATCTATTTGACATAAACTGTGCAGTCGAAATCAATCATTTTCAATTGGAAGGAATGTTGCGGAAAGGTAAGGGTGGGAGCAAATAAATCAAAATAAGAGAAAGTGATGAAATATTAGGCGTCTTAATTAATATATCCCAAAAGAAATTGTGAAGTTATTCATTTTTTTGATGTTTAAAGTGCATTTAGAAACGCTATAAAGAGTTAGCACTATGCTAAAAAAAAAAAAGAAGAAAAATACACACGGAGGAACAGCATGAATACAGCTATTATTACATGAAAATACAGAATTTAACACTCTCTATAGTCAAGGAGTAATGTAGAATCAAAAAGAGATCAGTTCACTGGTCATAATTCTATTCTACTTCTTGAAATTCCTATAGCCAGTTACATTGCTCTATATATATTATATAAATTATAATTCATCCTTCAAAGGAGCAACACATAGGAACATGCACAAATATGTATGAGACAACTGGTGCATGATCCTATTTGTTACTCCATGGAGGTATGAATTAAAAAGAAAGTGATGCTTCCCGTCTTTTGGATTATGTGGAAAAAGCGGAAGATTTGTCGCCCGCTTGCTGCAGGCACCTGGTGATATTTAAAGGTATTGCACTATGTGCAGCTCACCCTGCTATATATATTTAATGTATTTGGTCCTGTTGTTAAAAAGCAAAAAACCTTTCACATCATACTGTATAATTTTTCATTTAGCTATTATGTGGCGGAACATGAGGTGTCTCTTCTCTCCACCTGGAACATAACAAAACTGTCAATATATTTTTTTTTCCATTGCGCACACTCCTAAGGTCCACTTTAGCTGTAAATGTTGTGCATTCTGTTGTTTTAAAGTCTTTTTTAAACTTTTAAATGTTATCATGTGGGAGGGTCAGCCTTAAAAAATAAAGAGCAGCCCCTCTATGTATATACAACTGAATATACAGGTGAAACTCGAATAATTAGAATATCGTGCAAAGTTCATTTATTTCACAGTTATGGCAAATTTTACACGTTTATTGAAACAAGACTGCTTGTTTAACAATTTTCCAGTTTCATTTCTTTGAAATAAACACTTATGCTTGTCAAAATACACTGCATAGACCCAAAAAAGTCACCACCTCGATTTAGCTATGCAAATAGGTAACAGTCTTCCATTGGAAAATAGGTTTGGGTTCAGCAATGTTATATGCCCAAAAATTGAGGTCAGCTGCCTACCTGAATATACTGAATGGCCAGGTTTTTTATCAATAGATGTTTTTCTTCCCTGATGGCATGGGCATATTCCAAGATGACAATGTCTATATTTCTCTTGCTCAAATTGTGAAAGAGTTGTTCAGGGAGCATGAGACATAATTTTCACACATGGGTTGGCCGACATTGACCAGACATTGACAATTGAGAATCTTTGGGATGTGTTGGAGAAGACTTTACGCAGTGGCCCGATTCTCCCATTAGCACTACAAGACCTTGGTGAAAAACGAATGCAATGCTGGACGGAAATAAATGTTGTGATATTGCATAAGCTTTTTGAAATGATGCCATGGCGAATGTGTCCCGTAATCAAAACTAAAGGCTAGCGCTTCATCAGTTCTGGTCCTGAGCTTAGTCAACGGCAGGCAGAGAGTTCCCTCATCACTGATGTCAAGATTAACAGAGAGGAGAAGAGGAGCTGTAGTAATCTGTTGCTGCGATGTCTGCTCAGACAGAATACCAGTACATGCGCACTAGCTAAATAAATATCCCAGTTGAATTCTCACTTAGCCTTGTCGGAGCTCAGAGAAAATACCAGCGCATGAGCAATAGACAAAAATTCTCACAGACCCTGAGTTTATGAATGGATAATTAAGCATCTCAACTTTTGGGGAGGATCAGCCATTTCAATAGCAGCTGAATAGTGTTGGTTGTCCTGGGACAGGGAATGATAATATTCTGCAAGGAAACAGCATGAGTAAATGATTACATATGTACTGTGCATATTTTATTTGAAACTTGCATTTGGATTCTTTTGATAGTTGCCTGGAGAGACAGTGTAACCAAAAGTGTAGCTATTTGGTCATGTGTTCTATGCTGAAGAAAGAGGCGGTTATATGACCAGTACTGGAGCCTGGAGAAGCATTATCTTCTGGAAGATTATTAATTTAATCACAAATCTTATTCAGAATAAAAATGTTAAACTTCAGCTTACACTGTGTAGCAGGGACCTTTAGGTTTTCTCTTCTAGAGCAACAAAAGACCATCAAATACAAGAGCATCAAATACAAGTTGGCAACCAGCCAACTCTGCCGGATTGCCCTGGTCTTGAAAGGACATGTCCTTCACACAGTTGGGCCAGTAATAAGGTGCAAGATGTGGGAGTGGATAGGCAGAGATGGAAAGCTAGAATGCTGGTTGATATTTGTATATCAGAGTGACCTAACATTTGGGGTCCAAGATTACACACTAAAAAAAACCCTCAAATAAACAGAGGCTTGGGGGTACCTTAGTCAGGATTAAATTGTTTGAATATCCTGGCCACAGGTTCACTTTAAGCTTACATTTGAGTATAGGTTCAACACAATTTCAATGTTTTTGGTTGCCTTTATACAGTAATGATATATGTCCATATAAGTGAGCATGAAGGTGGCACACTATACTGTATACATGATAACAATACAATAAAACTTACATCTGGCTCCAACAGAATAAAGGTGATCCATGGAGGATCTGGAATGTTCAACTCTAGAACATCATATTACTCACAAAATGTTGCATTTTGATTAGTAATATATTTCATTTAATCTTTTGTGGTTTGTTAATTTTTTTTTGCTTCACATTTAGATTAACTGTAAACCTTGGAATTTCATTATAACACATAATATGAATACACCAAACAAAGGCACATTGTAATATCATGAAGGTGCTTTGTCATATAGTGCTTTGCACATAAAGTTAATTGCTGTTCAGTCACTTGATTTCATGTGCTCCTCTCCCCACCTGCTGTTACTCCTATTATAATCTCATCAATCAAAATACATAAAAAGACATATCATAGCTGTCTCTGCCTTCCCATAAGCACATAGGAATGTCTGCTTATTCACCCTTTACAGTATAAATAAAAAGACAGATCAAAGTAATGGATTATGAAGTTACAGCACAGGGCTTCATAGACATTACTTTTATGAAAGCATTAGACTAATTGCAAGGTCATAGCCCCAAGTCTGTATCTGACTGGCCTTCATAGTCAATAAATGATGTGTGAATACAGTAAGCAGCATGCATGTAGGGAGTGCCGTTGGCAAAATCCGTCTCATCTAAATACTGGCACTGTAGTTTAGTGCTGTGTTTCCCTTAATCCGTCCTGATATATTTGGTATAAACAATAGCTACTGTAGGGCCGAATCATGGAGTCAGTGCCTGTTTTATATCTGGTTCGAAGAGAACTACTATCATAATAGAATGAGTTTCATGTACATTTATCATCTAATGCATTTATTTCACTACAGAAATCTTAACTGAACCTGTGCATTTAATTTTATTTATTGTGTCCTCTCTACAACTCATAGAGATAGATGAATCTTTCTAGATGCGTTAAAACAATGATGGCTAAATTGGATGCTTTTATATCATCATAGTATTTTAAATATTTTCTGTTTAATATAAACGTACTGTATGAACTAGATGGACTATCTTTTCTTTAAAATTATGAATGATACCTTATAAAGCACAGTAGATAAAAACATTTAAAACATAAGAAGCCTCTTGTACAGACATTTCACAAGTACTGTGGCTAATATTACATTCTGTAAAGAGGCATATTATCTTTTATATTATTCATGTGCATACTGCAAACAAATTCTGGGGTCCTTTACAGAGAATATAGGCCGTTCACATAGTTCCCTGTCCTTGAAGAGTGTAACGTTCCCATGATGATCATAGACACACACACACTTGGAGGAAACTCCTTACTCGTAAGATGGACTTCGTAATTGTGTTCTATGAAGATGTAAATGAAGACTTGCTCAACTGTACTTCATTTTCTGAATACTGCAATTTGTTTTATGTATTGCAAGCACCTCTTGTAGAGCTCAACTGGCTTTGTCTTCAACATTCTGTTGTACTTAATACCTACCTGAAGTACATGTTAGAAAAATCATCTGCAGTTAGTAGTACTAGTTTATGTTTATCTTGAATGTTTGAAGTGGTTTTGTGTGTGTATAACTAGCTTCTACTTATAAATGTAATAAAAACAACACAAACGCGTAAGCTTTATTTTCCAGGTTAGCAATAGCAGGTAAAATTAATGGGCGAGGAGGCTTCACCCTTCAACAGACTGGTTTAGAAAAACACCAATTTGAGTTTAAAGTGAAAACTAAACTGAGGAGTTAAATCTTAAAAATGCATTCAAGTACCTTAACTATTAACAAAAATGTAGCTTATTTGTACATCACTTGGCTGTAGATCCTCAAATCATCTCGGAATTGGTGCTGACAATATCCTTCCTTCTGGAGGGTGGCTACTTTTGTTCCCCATGGCCCCTGTGTGTGTTGTAAAGTAGCCACCGCTCAAAGCTCACCCCCGTGATGGACTATAATCTCACATTTACACAGGAATTGTGCTGACACTGTCCTTCCTTCCTTTTGTTCCCCATGGTCCCTGTGTGTGTTATAAAGTAGACACCGCTCCAAGCTTGCTCCTGTGATGGACTACAATCTCAATACAAATGAGTAAACTAAACATGAGATTGTAGTGCATCTCAATACAAATGAGTAAACTAAACATGAGATTGTAGTGCATCACAGGAGTGAACTTGGAGTGATGTCTACTTTATAACACACACAGGGACCATGGGGAACAAAAGTAGTCACCCTCCAGAAGAAAGGACAATGTCAGCACCAATTCAGAGATCATTTGGGGATTTACAGTTGAGTGAAACACAAATAATATGCATTTTTGTTATTAGTTAAAGGAGAACTATGAGGTGAGTGCTACTTTAAGGTGACCTCACATAAGCTGATCCTGATGGCCTGGTCAAGTTCAGGACATGTATAGATGGCATTTTTGAGTGAAATCTTGCAATAAGTTCTCCAGGCATATCACTTTCTGTTTTATTTGGCATGCTTTACCTGCCAGCATTGCCTAGCCCAGATTTCTGTGGATCATGGACCAAAGATTTATTGAAAATGGGATCAATTTCATCTGGATTTGGTAGAGGGTTAAACAGAGTATGACATGATTTCACAAGTATATGAGTGTTCCTAGGAAAACAGACACAAAGAGGAAACTAAATGTTATGCATCTAAATGCAAATAAGAGTTATTAGCAATAGCATATTTAGCAAAGCATCATTTGTCTGATGTATACGCATTACAAAAGGTCAAACTGGAGAGCAAACTAAGAAGATATCTGTAACAACTAAATCTAACACATGGGGACCAGTAGAAAAGACTATGGCCAAAAATATATGCATTCGTATAAATTCCTTTCTTCTTGGTCCCTAGTTCTCTCAGAGAAACCTTGGGGTCTATAAGTGACACTAATCTAAAATCATCAAAAACTACTATCGTTCATCTTTAGAGGTCTAGCAGCCATTTAAATCATGAGTAAATGTATTCATTTGATGTGGTCAACTCACAGGTTGAAATGTATAAATAATTACTGTAATTAAAACTAAATTCCAATCAAATATAATAAACACCTATAAATACATCCCTGGTGTCAGTAATGTACCACTTAATGTCATTTTTAAATGCCTGCAGTATAAGTACCTGAATTTGACTTGGTATTACCCTCTTGCAATCACTGTACAGCAGAGTTCAGACTGGTAGAGGGAGGACTGGACTAGGTGGCAATCATGTGTGCTTCAGTGCCCATGTTCTAACAAGGGACATGCTTCTAGGAGGGGAGAGCAGAGAAATGAGCTAATCGGGCTGCTGCTTCTCCTTTACTGTCCAGTTACAAGACTGGGGCGGTACAAGATCTGTAAGTGAAAATGAAGCTGCAGCATAGGAAGGTTATATTTCTTCCTCTGCTACACAATGCTGTGATGTGTGGCTGAGTCATGTAAATCTCAGAACTGGAATGACAGAAATACCCTTTAGCAGATAAAACAACTTCCATATATGTATTTTATCTGTGTACCTAGCTGTATGGCTGGAGTTCAGCTTTAAGTTTTCTAGCAGGATAGCTGGAAATTTAGGAACACAGTAATAGGGAGCATGTGCTGCTTTTTACATCAATAAAATAACAAACAGAAGATGATTTGTCATCTTCCGTTTGTTGAAGTATGAAGTATGCTTCATACTTGAAGTATGCCTTGCTTTTTATCTCTCATCTTTCAGACAGTTCTTGAACTCAAACAATGTAAGGACACTGCCACAGGTATGATTTTGATAGAACTACAATGCAAATAAATGCCTTACAATTAGCAACCTGATCTATTGATACTCCTATCAGATATGCTATATGTTAGGCGATTAATTGGTGGGTACAAGTGAATAGCTGATAGATTATTACAAAGGCGGGGATAGGTTGCAGTACACATGGTGGTCAGCTATAAGAGATTTGGATAATGGGGGAAATACTGCATATTTGTCCATACACTAACTATAAATGAGCATGAATTTAACAATGGAACAGATCATTTTTAACCTGACTGGAACTCTCCATAGACAAATAGCCTATTGACCGATCTGATTTCAATCTGCTGCCAGCCGTAAGAATGGTACTTACTGATCACCTCATGTAGTTCCTTCTAATTAGGAGATGTATGTTACTTAATGGCCTGAAAATAACAATACAAGGTAAGACTGATTTATACAAATAGGTGTTGTTTATCTTCTGTCAGTTTCCCAATCAGCTCCTTTTCAGATATATTGATCACTTTTTGGATTACGGGTTATGCCTGTTTTCTATATTTTGCCCAACACACATGACAGCCTAATAATGGGTAGTTTATTCTGTTTACAGAGACACACATCTTATATCTATATGTTTACAATGGAAATGTGACAGTGTTGTCCATTATGACTCACATTGGAATAAGAACAACTAGGAAGTAATAGATTAAAGGAGAATTATGAGGTGAGTGCTTTTCACTCAGCCTCATAATCTGAGCCGACCTGTTACAATTAAACTGTCACAGGTCGGCTCAGTAGATCAGGAAGGGAGCGAACACATACCGGCGCTCGCTCACTTCTTGATCCTGTCACTGCAGAGAGCTAATGACAGGGGAGTGACTGGATTCTCCCCTCCCCTGTCCGATCCTCCAGCGCTGACTGGCGGAACGGACGGGGGAGGGGGCGGGTACAGCTGGCTCTGCCTCTAGATAGGCAGAGCCAGCTGTCACTCACGCAGCTGTGTGGATCCAGACATAATTGTCTCAGTATACCGTGAGCTGCAGCTGAACTGTCATTAAACAATGACAACTGGGCGGAGCCGGCCGTGATGTCACGGTCGGCCCCACCCAGTTGTTATTCATTGGCCGGGATCTGCTATAAGACTCTAGCAGGTCCTGACGAATAGGACAGAGCTAGCTCTCACTGCAACCCCCGCCCAATTGTTTTTTTTTCTTTTAAAACAAATCTTTATTTTTTTTAACCTTTATTATTTATTTACATTTGGAAACCTTTTTTCATTCAGTTCCTATTCTGCTCGGTACCACGGAGGTACCAAGCAGAATAGCCGAGCGGCATTCGGCTCTGTGAATAGGGCGCTCGGCTATTCTGCTTGGTACCTCCGTGGTACCGAGCAGAATAGGAACTGAATGAAAAAAGGTTTCCAAATGTAAATAAATAATAAAGGTTAAAAAAAATAAAGATTTGTTTTAAAAGAAAAAAAAACATATAGGCAGCGAGTGAGCTGCCGTAGCATCGGCTCACCCGATCCAGGTGTGGGATCGGCTGAGTCGAACTCCTTCTGCACTTCGGCTCAGCCGAACATGCAGAGCCTTTGGTCAGCCGAAGCCTGTTTGATGTATGGCTGAAATCGGCTGTACAAGCCTGAAGTGAATAGCCGAAGAGCGTTCGGCTCACTTCACTTTGGGTGGGCTACTTACTCAGCTGCCTTCGGCAGCTTTGCGAATAACCCCATTTTAGTTTTAGTCATATTTTAGTCATCTGAATTGTGTTAGTTTTAGTCTAGTTTTGTCGACTAAATCTCCAGTAGAGAAAATTGCCAAGTATTTTCGTCATAGTTTTCCAATGATATTCTCTAATATACAGATGACCACTCTAGAGAGCATTTATATATACTGTATCTTGCGAGGCACTGGCTGGCAAGATTGTGGACAGTGTGTATGTGTCACCTCGGTTTCTCACATACATGTGGTGAGGAGCTCCAGGGTTTATGACTGATGAGAAGAAAACAAACTTTGGTTTGTTGGTTGGTTCTGGGCCCCAGGGGCTTTGCAGAGCTTTGGGTGGTATAAAGCCTCCATTCCCAGGTCCACATATTACCTGGTAGTTAGACCTCATTATTTGTTTCAGATGAGCACAGGCCTTTATATATGTGAAGTGACTGATGCTCAGGGCTTCCTCTCATTCTCTCTGCTGCGGGACCCTGCCGCTGGGTGAAAAGGATGTTAGCTGACAGAACACTAAAAGATGCATGGCCCACCAGTTTGTTTTGGAGAACCCATTAGGGGCACCTTGTTAGTCATGAACTAAGTTGAGTTTAGTTAGTGACTCAGACGAGCACATGCTTTGCTTATTTATGCTGTGGGCTTGTTGTACAAAGTTCTCCCGCACTAAAACTGTAGTTGCTGTCTTGCTGAATAAAAGTGCAGGACAAAACCAGTTGACTGTCTCCGGGTGTCTCTGTCATGTGCATGGTTTACCTCTGCCACTACAAGTTGAGCATATCCTCCTACAATCTGTATAAGAAATACATAAATTAAAGTATTCAACAATAAGCTGGCAAATATGTGAACATTGCATCAAAAAAAATTAATTCAGCTAAATAGTGAAAAAAATACTTTTGCTGTGTTTACTGTGATGAGTAAATCTGTCTATTACTTAATACCTGATTTAAATGTCCATGGCTGTGAAATGAAAATCATGCCAATGATCTTTCTGCAGGCAAAGAAATATTAAATGGTAAACGGCCAAGCATTTCGTTGAATCAAATCTGTTCTTATCTTCCATGTATCTGCAGGGCTCTAAGCAGCTCAGTTATTGGGATTTATCTTTTTCTTCTCTAGGCTGGATAAAAAATGAAGTCCAAAGGAATGTTCATTACCTTTACGGCATGTGTTGACTGCGCTGATTCGTCATCTGCCAAACTATGTACACTGGCTTCTGTCTTCTGCATAGACCTCTGCAACTGGAAGTCATTGATCAAATTAGCTTTCGTTTAATCCCACACTGCCCTTGCAACCAATGAAGCTTGTTATCCTGCTGGAAAAACTGTTTATTTAAATTATCGCTATGACATAATGAAAACCACCCTTAACTCTAAATGAGGATGGCAAAAGAATTGGTTTCAACATAGCCCGGGATGTTTTTTCACCTCATTAGTAAGATAAACATGGGAAAACTCCCACACTATCAGAGTACCGGGTAGTGCACCTAATGATACAAAATTATAACTGCAATATTACAGTTTTCCTAACATTTGAACCGTTACATGTCATAGAAGGTAAATAAACGTTAGAAAAGTAAACATATAAAATATTTTATATTAAGAACTGACAAAAACTCTGCATGACAAAAAATATCTGACAAAGTGGTAACAATTTTCTTCTTCTCTGAGGTCATCACCTTTGCCCTTGTGTTCCATACTTCTCCTGGATCAGCAGTAGTGCACATTTTCAGTTCTCTTCACAGGGTTACAGTTGTAAATAATTGACATTGTCTAATACCTGTATGTCTACTAAGTAGCAGGGGAAACATGCACTGTTTAAAATTGTGCGACACAGATAGATTGTCCAAATAGTTATCTGCTAAGGTTAAACTGTTGCAAGCTTTTAATGAGCGTATTTACAGCTCAGTGTGGCAAGGGGAGTGAATCTTACATTTTATGGTTGATAGGTGTTGCCAGTAGCTGGTTTTCCTCAGGTCAGAAGGTTGGTAAGTGTATTTTTCTTGCTGATTAAACTCTTTTTTGTAGCTACAGTACTAAATTCAGTGGATTTACTGCTGTAATATGGCACGGTGGCTTGGTGCTTAGCACTTCTGCCTTGCAGCACTGGGGACCCTCAGTTTAAATCATGGTCAGGACACTATCTGCATGGAGTTTGTTTGTTCTTCTTGTGTGGGTTTCTTTTGGGTACTCCGGAGGAAACCCAAGGAGGCTGGTAGGTTAATGTCTGAATCAGCCTTTTATGTATGCAGGTGAGATAAGGACCTTTAGGTTGTAAGCTCCTGACGGCAGGCACTGATGGGAATGTGTAGTATGTAAAGCACTGATTAAAATTTTCTGCGCTGTATAAATACCTGTGATGAACTAATCACCTTTGCTTAAACTGCATATAAACCTAAAATCTATTCTTCGGTATGTTTGGTATCAAGCCCCACTGGTGTAGGCTAACAAGGCTAGGCTGCTGCTTTGCAATTAGTAGCAATGTTGCCTGCCTGATTTGAAAGCCCATGGGATGATTATTTGCAAGACTTGATAGGCAATACAACAGACAACTGAAGAAACGCACATGGCAGGCTTATAACACTGCTGCTATTTGCAAAGCAGCAGCAGCTTAGGATTATCTGCTTGTAATAGGAAGTCTAAAACATTTAGCAATAGAATCACCAAAAATATGTTTACATAAAGGAGAATTATGGGGTGAGTGGAAGACACTCATCCCCATAATTTAAGCTGACTAGTGATACTGAAGTTGTCACAGGTCGGCTCTAGTGATCGGGAAGTCAGTGAACACATACCACCAATTGCTGACTTACCAATCCTTTCCCTGCGGTGCGCGTGGATTCCCCCCTCCCTTCTCCGTTTCCAATGCTGACTGGAGGAATGGACGGGGAGTGGGCAGGCACAGCTGGCTCTTGCTCTAGAGAGGCAGAGCCAGCTGTCAATCAGCCAGCAGGGTGGATCTTGACAGTAATGTTGGGATCCTTCCCGGCTGCTGCGCGACTCTGCACTCTCAGCATATAGCGGCAATAGCAGGCTATATACCGAGTCACCAGAGGATATTAGTATATATCCTCCTCTGACCCTGAAGAGAACTATGGCCAAAAACTTTTAACCCATAGTTCTCTTTTAAGAATATTGTATACAGTGGGACACAATTCGAAACATACTGAAAAATAGATTTGGGGTTTGCATACACTTTAAGACAGTCAACATGTGCAGGGTTAGTGACTGTGCAGGAACTACAGTAGTACAGTGCTGACCTTGGATGGTACTTGAATATAAATGGCACAATCCTTCTGGAAAGAAAAACAGATGAAGGCATGGTCGGGGGGAGTACTGTGATTTTACACATTACTTAGCATTTATGTGCTTAACTTGAAAAGTATATCTCATGCTAGGTCCACTTTAGATTTAAAAAATGCATTTTTTAAGCTTTAAAGTGGTAATATATACTGCTGCAGGACCACCTGACAATTTGGTCCTATATGGCTCTATGTTGAAACATTGGAACACACATGAATAAAATAAGAAATCCATGCATTAATTATTTTCAGAGCAAATCAGGAAAATGGGCATCACACTGTTATCAATCAAAAGGAAAAGAAACAAATATGTCTGTTTGTATTTTAACAAAATATCAGCTTCGACCCATGGTAAAATATCATGTGAGACATTTCTGAGATGTAGCAGTGATTTATTAGCTCACCGTAGTGTAATCAATATTATCAGCTTATGGTCTTTGTTCTAGGATTGCCTTGGAGATACATTTCATGTTGTATTAAAAGGCAACTTTTATAAAGACAAAAAAGGAAAACTATTATCCATGCAGTTCCAGTGCATGTACGATTTACCATTGAACATTCAAGAGTTACAATTAATCTGTCTTTGGGTCTTGGTGTAATAGTGATTATAAGTTACTACTGTTGTCTTGCAATGCTGGTGTCCTGAGTACAAATCCAGGTATTACCTTTTCTGCATGGTAAGTTATTTTGCTTTTGACTAAATAGAATAGAATATGTGTACGCATCTACTGTATGTTAAGCTAGCCATACACAGCCCAATTTTCTCTTGCAGGCCTGAATGAGAATTCAGGAATCCACACTGTTAGCTATTGTGTTCAGCAGCCGCTGATAGGATGCAATCACTGTTCGGACGATAATTTTCTACCAGCTCAGTCAATTTCTAAATCAACTTTTGTTGAGGTGCATCTGACTAATTTCCCAAACCCCACCACTATTCCTTTCATGCACTGCTAGATAGTGTTTAGCTCCATGACCTGAAATAAACTATGGTAATGGATAGGGATGTTCAGATACCAGTTCCAATACCAGTGCCAATACTTGGCATTTTCAGGGTTGGAGCGGTTGTAGCTGGGACCTGGCTCTAGCGCTACACCACTGTCCTGAAATCATTAGTCTGTATTGTTTTAGAAAAACTGTCACATGACAATAAACAAAAATGTATCAGTACTCGTACTTGCAAAAATTGTATTTATTTATATTTATATTAACAAAATCATACATATAAACAGAGATGTACAAATCCCAGGAGCTCCGTGTGCTCCTTACAAATGACAGCTGCCTGCTAACTTTTGAATTTTTCTCTAGTCTAGTCTTTGAGCTCGAAAAGTATCTGTACTTGTACTGAGTACTGTATTTGGTATTGGTGCATCCCTATTAGATCAGATCAGTCTATTAGGGTGTATCTGTCAGAAGAGCAAATGTAGGCAAGCAAAGATGCAATTTAGACAGGAGCCAATTTACCTTCCAGCATGTCTTTGGAAGTTGGGAGGAAACCAGAGTACAGAGAGGCAACCCACACAAGCACTGGGAGAACATCCAAACTCTTGGCAGATAGTAACCTTGATTTGAACCAGGGACCCCGGTGCTGCAAGCCGGAAGTGCTAGCCAATAAGCCACTGTGGCTTAGTGAGTCTACAACATGTCTGATACACATGGTACTGAGCCTAAATAGAAATAACAAATAAATGTGCCTTGACTGAATAAGACATTTTCTTCTGTATTTGAAGCAGAAAACGAGTAGAAGGTTAAAGAAGATAATTCAAGCAGAATAAAACTTAACCCTTACAGTGGGGCTACCCCTACACTGCAAGGGTTAAGTGCTCGTTTTGATCTAAGGTGTATAATAAAAAAATATATTCACCTAAACCATGATCCTGGCAGCTAGACCGGTCCCAGCAGTCTCTCTCCCCCTCTGCTCCAGCAGTGGAATATATCTCAGTGTCCTCACATCTAATACACTGTATTAGGCATGATGACTCATGGGTCATTAGACCGCTGGAGCCCAAAGGAGAAGAGGCTCCGGAGACTGGCCAAGCATCCTGAAAGGATCGAGATTCAGGTGAATATATCCTTTTTATTTTAGACCCTAGTCCAAATTTAAGGGTTAAGTTTTAATCTGCCTGGAGTTCTTCTTTAAGCCGTAATATAAAACTGTATACAACAACATTGTCTTATTGTGTACAATGATAAAATACAAATTAAGGGGTCTATTCACGCTCAGCGGCATTCGGCTATTCACTCACTGCTGTTCGGCATCTATAAGAATAGACCGAACAGCAACGAGTTGCTTGCCGGAGGTTCGGCTTAGCCGATCCAGATGTTGGATCGGCCTAGTCGAACTCCTTCTGCACTTCGGGTCAGCCAAACATGCTGAGCATGTTCGGCCGACCCGAAGCCATGCGAAGCAAGCCGATGTACGGATGATTTCAGCCGATATACGGCTGAAATCAGCCGTACAAGCCTAAAGTGAATAGCCGAACAGTGTTCAGCTCACTTCACTTGGGGTCGGGATTTCACTCGGCTGCACTCGGCAGCTTAGTGAATAGACTCCTAAATGTTTCTCAATAATGCAGATGGTATTGTTCTTTAGATGGAGGATATCTGCCCTCTGCTGGATTTCATTGGTAAACTTTCTCATTCTGATGTACAGTTGGGTGTTTGTAGAACTTTCCAGTGTTTCCAGTGTTATGACAACTTAGATAACAAACAAAAGCTGGAGTTGGGCTTTAAACGTATATTTTAAGGAACTTCTTTTATACCTTCAGCTGACAGTTTATCTGTTGGGGGCCAAGACGCTGTTACTGAGTGTAGTAAAACCAAACAACCATTTTCAGAGATGTGAGCCGTAATGAACCGGCATGATTTTGTTGTATGATTATGAAATAGTTTGATGTAATAAGAATTTCCAAGACATATGGGCCGTATAGGTTTAAAGAATGCCCATGCAGGCAATTCATGGTTAAAACTGAGCTCCAAGCAAACACCTACAGTCAAGGTCAAAATACAGGTAGCTTTCACTTTCTGCCAGGGTTAGATTGCTGAAGGAGTGCTTGCACATATAAAACTGATGTAAACTGAAATCCAGTATATGATGTAAGTCAATGGAATGTTAGGGAGTTAGGTTCCAGGCCTCTCTCGAAAATGACATGTGACATAATACACTATATTTAAAGTTTTGAAATGAATGTTATGAATGCTAAACAGTATTATACACAGTATAAAATAACCACACAACAGTATTTTTTTAATCCGCTTACTGCAACCAACATTGTACAGCCTCTGCACTCTCCATATCTCCAAGTGTACCCCTCTGCTCATCCATTTCTTCAAGTGTGCCCCTAGGCTCCTCCATTTCACCAAGTGTGCCCCTGTGCTCCTCTATTTCACCAAGTGTACCCCTGTGCTCCTCCATATCTACAAGTGTACCTCCTGTGCTCCTCCATATCTCCATGTGTACCCCCTGTGTTCCTCCATATCTCCAAGAGTACCCCTGTGCTCCTCCATATCTCCAAATGTACCTCCTGTACTCCTCTATATCTCCAAGTGTACCCCTGTGCTCCTGTGTATCTCCAAGTGTATACCTATGCTTTTCTGTAGCCTCAAGTGTACCCCCTGTGCCTCCAGCATGTCCTTATGTACCTGTGTTTATCTCTATGTGTATCCCTGTGCCACCAGGGCATCTCCAAGTGTGCACCACCATACCTCCAGGTGTCCCTCTGTGTGCCTCTGTAGGTGTCCACCATTTTTTGACTGCGCAGAGCCCCTTCCCAATACACGATCCTCCACATGTGCCCCGATCCAGCCGCTAGAGACTCCGTACAGTACTGTCAGTATTTTAGCCACGTGCAGTTGTAGAGAAGTCCCCTGCGTATCCTTCCGCAGCTGAAGTCTGCAGAGGAAGGATACGCTCGATGGCGCCAACTCTGCTGTTGTTTCAATGCCAGTCATGTGACTGGCCTAAAAGGTCATCATTTTGAAACAGCGCAAACCGAGGGCTAACTGTACATACATGAGCTGTTTTGCCCATTTGTAGGATTTGTATTTCTGTTCATTCAGTTTTAATATTTGCACAGCCAGGCTTCTGCATTTAAAGTGACACTAAACTCAGGAGTTAAACCTTAAAAAGTGTTTAGCTACCTTAGCTATTTACAAAAATGTATCTTATTTGTGTATCACTCGGCTGTAGATCCTCAAACCATCTCTGAATTGGTGCTGACACCGTCCTTCCTTCTGGAGGGTGGCTACTTTTATTCCCTGTGTCTGTTATAAAGTAGACACCGCTCCAAGCTTGCTCCTGTGATGGACTACAATCTCAATGCAAATTAGTAAACTAAATGTGAGTTTACTAATCACAGGCGGTAGCTTGGAGTGGTGTCTACTTTATAACAAATAAGATACATATTTCGCGAAAGATTTAACTCCTGAGTTTAGTGTCACTTTAAGCAGTAAAGCTAGGCCAGCTTCCTGCTCCCAGCTTGTGATTGGGCAGTTAAGGAGCAGAAGAAGTAATTGTCTTTTTAGTACGTATTTGATTGTGTACAATTGCTTGAAATATTTTATTTTACTGCATTTTCTTTCTAAGAAAAAAACATAAAATAATAAAGATAATGAGGAAACTTTTTTTGGCACAAGAACAGGTGCAAAATAGTTGAAAGCAGCTTCTATAAACCTCAGGAGCTATTTAAAACACCCTAAGAAACAAACCCCACAAAAATTCACCTTAGAGCCAAAATACAGGTAGTTCTGTCTGGCCTATGCTTCTGCACAATCAAAACCTTTGTTGCGGAATAAAGTTTCCAAAGCAGTTTCTCAGTCACCTAAGTTCACTGTCACTTGGTGGAGCCGCATCAGGGATTGTACATCAGTGACCCGGAACTGCAGTCCTTTGCCATTCCTCATCATGACGTAATCACACCACTGCTTCCTTCTGGCATCTGAAAGAACCCTGCTGCTGAAAAGCCAGTAGGAAGGGTTTCACTACAAATGGTGACATTTTGCCAAATTTTTACTGATCATTGTTGAAATTTCAGGGGCATTAAAGGCCTGTTCACACCAATATGATTTTGCTCTTTATGCACTTTTCAATTAAATCAATTAAAATGCATCACATTGTGCGTTACATAGTTACATAGTTACATAGTATTTGAGGTTGAATAAAGACATTAGTCCATCAAGTCCAACCTATTAGGATCTCGTTCTAGGAGTACCTGTACCCCTGTATATTACGGTCCCTTAAAAAATCATCCAAAAGTTTCTTGAACAATTCCACGTTTTTTGCTGAAATCACCGCCTGTGGTAGTGAGTTCCAGACCCTAACCGCTCTAACTGTGAAGAACCCCTTTCGCCCCTTGTGCTGGAATTTTTTTTCCACCAATTTTAGGTGGTGGCCTCTAGTTTTTGTAACGGAGCTAATTTTAACTAGTTTATCGCCAATGTTGCTATCACCATTGAACATTTTGTACATAGAGATCATATCCCCCCTTAATCTCCTCACCTCCAATGTGAACATGTTTAAATTTAGTAGCCTCGTCTCGTAGCTCTGGTCCTCCATACCCCTAATTAGTTTGGTTGCCCTCCGCTGGACCTTTTCCAACTCAAGGACATCTTTTATCCCCATACACTTTGTATGGCCAATAAATTGCATATAAGGCTTCAAAATGGGGACATTTAAATTTCTGAGTTCTACCCCCACTATCACTATCACTATACATGATAAGTTTACGGCTAGCGTTCGTCATATCTAGCTCCAGCCATAAGGATTCCACGTCTTCCCGATTGTTTGACGTGATATCGTCCCTTATATGCACATTAAGATTATTTTTTACGTAAATGCAAACCCCCCCAATGCGTTAACTTGCATTGTTGCATATTTTACATTGCTGTGCCTCATGTTGCATTAAAGTGCATGACAATGCATGTGGTTCACGGTAAAATACCATCAACACATCATATGTTCAGGATAGAGCCATTTATTAGTCACTGATAAGCCAGATGTGTTTGGCTGGAATACCATTTGGAGTGCTCCACATTCCTCTTTTCATGATGATCCATGTGTTGATCAGAGTTTTGAGGTATCCCCATTGATTTCAATGTGGAGTGCATAAAAGAAAGGTGCATAAGTGAGGATAGGCTCTGAGTTTCACTCATCCTTAATGGTGATATATAATGATAAATTGTTAAATTATTGTTTTTTTTTCCAAATAGTCATTAGATAAAGACGCACACTTCAGTTGCCCAGATGCACAATATTACTGTGGAGGGAATTTTCACACACAGTGGAACCTTTCTTATCATATACAAAAGATCAACCAGGGCTTTCTGCTAGTATTCATGTATTCCCAATACAGATTAAACTGAAGTGATGAGCCAGCTTATGTATCTGGTTACCTCTACTTACCTATCTAGTTTAAACTCCAGGATGTTTGTGAGTTTGGGAATATTTTTTTTTTTTTTTTTTACAAAGGCATTTTTGGAAGAGGTATTAATGGTATTTATTCTTGATCTCATGGTGGATGTTGAAAGAGGAAATGGTCGCCATTTACCAGCCATGTGCCATATATGTTAAGGTTTAGCTAGTAACTTGTCAACATACAAACATACAAACTATGTGTTTACCTTTACACACTAAAGTCATACTAAATGATAATGAGAATGCTCTGATTATTTATTATCTTTTTCTTCCTTCAGCTGTTAAAGACCATGATAACTTTATTTATTACCATTATGTCAAATCAATAAGCACTTAATATTGCACCAGAAGCACATAATTTAATCACTTGAGAAATTAAAAATTATCTTGATGTGCATGATCTCACCTGCTTTTGAAAGCCTAAACTCCATCAAAAGATATAATGGCAATCTGTCTCATAAGCAGTAAAATAAGATTATAAAACAAAACTCAACAAACAGTAAAACATTTATTTTAAATGTGAGAACTCAGGTCAATAGCTATAATAAATGTTATAGTACAAGGCATCATTAATTACTGACAGCAATATGAAAGCATTTCTACTGGAAAATATTGCTAGAATGAGCAATGTTTTGTAATGTAGTCTGTCACTTATTATGACTGTATATCCGAATGAACACATAAACACACCTAGTCACATACATATATGTGCTATTACCTTAGTGGTATCAAAGCATTTACTCTATAGATATATAAGTGGCAAAATATCCATTTAAAGGGTAGTGTGTTTGCATATTCTTTCTTTCTTGTCTAAATATAAGACTTACATTATATATGAAAACATGTTTTAGTAAGGTAAATAGGTAATTTTGCATCTGAATATTTTAGATTTCATTTCTAGCAAGCAGGTGACGTTCTGGGCTCCTCACTAAAACCTATGGTCTATAGGGGTCAATAGCTCAAGCTTACATTTCTATGCAAAATTGAATGAGCTGGAGAATTAGTCAACTGAATATATCTAAGTCCCATTGCACTCCTGGCGGTAATGAACCTGAAACTTTATTCTTTCATGAGTCAACAGAATGACTCATCTCCTTTTCCTCCCTCACCTAATTGCTCTGTTCAGGCAGGAAAATATGTAATGTCAATTAAAGAAAGAGATGCTGAAATCAAAGGGCTTCTGCTGTACTCTCACTTGAGAAAACACACATTGCTCTGTGACACCAGTGTCATGACTGCATCCTGTATTACATTTGTTTTTATTAAACATTTTATATAAATAACACAACCATCACTATATTATAGAGGCCCCAATCATTTTTTGTAAAATCAGTATCATGGGTGCAAGCTGTATTTAATGTTTATTTAGAAAATAAACGTTGTATATAAATAGTAAAACATAGGTAAAAACATCCCAAAGTTAAAACATTTTAAAATGAATTCAAAGCAATATTGTCTTTCTTTAACCTCTTGCCGTCCGCCCGTAGTAAAAAAACGGACGGACGGCACTGCTGCATTGGCGGGTTGCCGTCTCCAGACGGCAATTTTTTTCTGCTCGCGCGCGCCCCCTAGCGGGCACGCACGGGCAGAAAAGACCCGACCATTGCACACACCCGTTACCGGGTGTTTCACATATAGGCGATCAGCGGGTCCATAGCCCGCCGATCGCCTATATGTGCTCGTTTGATATCATTTAATATAGGGGAAACTGTTTTTTTTTTTAAAAATTCGGTAATTTTTCCTTATAGTAAAAAAATAAAAACCCCAGTGGTGAATAAATACCACCAAAAGAAAGCTCTATCTGTCCCCAAAAAAGGGTATACAATTCATTTCAGTACAGCGCTGCATGACGGAATAAATGTCAGTTAAAGTACCGCAGCGCTGAATACTGAAAAATGGCCTGGATGGGAAGGGGGTTTAACACCGCGGATGTCAACTGGTTAAGGTCCCTTTCCCTGAAGGCACACATCAGGAGAGCAGAAAATGCCATAGTAAATGCTCTAATTTGAATATTGTTCCTGCCGGTGTGAGAACTAATTCAAAAGTGTTTCTCCTACTGCTCATAAATGAGGTTGGCATCAAATAGACATTTTGACAACCATAGCCAATATAAAGGTCAACAAAATTTGCTATATATACTGTCAGAAAGCACTGGACCACTTGGGCTGCATACCCGTCAAGTGGGACTAGGGTCCAAGTTACATCTTTTACACAGTGCCTATAATTTTCCGAGTCAGGAGAAAAACTGTAGAGGATATGAGTAGATTAGTAGATCTACAATCTATTTTTTAAGGTCTGGAACTCACTGCCATCGGCAGTGATTTCAGCCAAGAGTGTAGATTTGTTCAAGAAACGTTTGGACAATTTCTTGAGGGACCGTAATATCCAGGGATACCAGTATCCCTAAGAATGAGATGATGCGTGGACCTATATGGGTTGGACTTGATGGACATATGTCTTTATTCCACCCCAAATACTATGTAACTATGTAATTTAATATGAGCCCATCCAAGGTGAAACTCTTGGCCTGGCTACAGACAGACTAAACCTCTTGGTTAATAGCCTCGTCAACTCAATTTTAACACTGCAGAAATCCAGGATGGGTAATTTGGTCAGAAACCAGATCTCAGCATTGTTTGCTTTCTTCAACTGCAGCTTTATCTTTAACTAAAACCTTATGAAAAATTATTCATCAGAATTTTTAAGAGCATCAAACCAGTGATGAAACATTAGTAACAACACACAGAGAAATGGTTTTTTTTGAGAGGTATAACACCAACACCTGATTTGTTTGATATAAAAATTATATTTATTTTACATATAATAAAACACATGTATACATTTCATGAAATAGAATCTTAGTTCAATCTCATCCTAAATACATTAAAACAGTTGCATCCTAATTCCAAATCATTATTGTTCATGCGTATTCATTTGGGAAATCCATATATCCAGTCCCTACGCGTTTCGCATATTGCTTCCTCAAGGGAGCATGGATCTGTCTAATAGGAAATTTTGAGTTTTAGATTAGTTCATCTAGGTAGCGCAACATGTAAATCCATTTTGAAGTCTAAACACCGAAGAGAACCGTGCTCATGGCAGCTCCGCCGGACAGAGGGACACCCATCACCAACATCACCCCCATAGCCCAAACACCTCTCACTTACTACCCAATGGAATTCCCGGATGCGAATAGGATTCCCCAGGTCAAGTGTGGACAGGGATCGGAATCCCAACGTCACCACTCCGTCCAGGGGTCAATTTGGGGGCCCTGGGGCCACAAGAGAGGGTGCTTGCGGGACGAACAGTTTGTGGAGAGCCACCTGTGCTGAGGAATTAGTTGGGCTATTATATTCTAATTCCTCAGCACAGGTGGCTCTCGGTGTTTAGACTTCAAAATGGATTTACATGTTGCGCTACCTAGATGAACTAATCTAAAACTCAAAATTTCCTATTAGACAGATCCATGCCCCCCTGAGGAAGCAATATGTGAAACGCTTAGGGACTGGATATATGGATTTCCCAAATGAATACGCATGAACAATAATGATTTGGAATTAGGATGCAACTGTTTTAATGTATTTAGGATGAGATTGAACTAAGATTCTATTTCATGAAATGTATACATGTGTTTTATTATATGTAAAATAAATATAATTTTTATATCAAACAAATCAGGTGTTGGTGTTATACCTCTCAAAAAAAAACCATTTCTCTGTGTGTTGTTACTAATGGTTATTACCTAAAAAAGGGGGAGAGGTTACACCTGGAGACCACTGAGGCAACAGCTCACCATTGTATTTCTACAGTGATGAAACATGTAGGACCATAATGGAATATTACCCTAGTATTTTAGGCTCTCATTTACTTGCTTTCTTTATTGAAAATCTGTGACTCTGTGATAAGTGATCACTACTAACTGGCACCATGTTTATTAATTTGCTAGGTACATAGTTCAGTTAATTTTGATAATGCCTAATAATGTTCTTTAACCAACTCTATAGCAACGTATTGTAGAAAAATGTTGGGGGGGGGGGGGATGTTTTTTTGGAGGGCTGTTTGTAAATCATGTT
>NW_017306308.1:1958463-1963096 GCF_000935625.1 Nanorana parkeri
TGTGGGGGGGGGGGATGTATTTTTGGAGTGCTGTTTGTAAATCATGCTTCAGAAAACACACTCAGACTTCTAACACTCCTTTGACTGACTGTGATCTGAGCTGTCATTGGACAGTTCAAACCACAGTCACGATGTACAGGGGCATTTAGCCCAATCGCAGTGGATGAAACCCCCCTTCCTCCGTAATGGATGGGCTAAATGTTTGTAAACTCAACAAGAAGTTGAAGATAGGCAGATCAATGGAGAGGGTGGGGGAGTCTTAAAGTGCTATTGACCACCAATGATGATGGGTCATTCTTTTTTAAAGGTGAGGGGGTTAAAGTGCCGCTGACCACCAATGATTGTGATATTGTTTTCAGGGGGTTTAAAGTGCTACTGACTATAATGATTGTGGGATTTTTTTTCCCAAGGTGCGGCATGTTTTTAAGTGGAAACTGACCAGCAATGATTGTTGGATTGTTTTTGAGGGGGTTTCAAGTGCAGCTGACCACAATGATTATGGAATTATTTTTAAAGGTTAAAGGGTTAAAAGTGCTACTGACCACCAATAATTGTGGGATTGTTTTTTTTGTAGCAGCAGTGTTGTCTGTCTTCTCTGCATGTGCTCTGTCAATTGCTCATAGGGATGGCTACCAGGTCTATCAGGAAGGCAGGCCAGCTGAAGGAGCCCACAGTGTAGGGTGACAACTCTGCTGCTAATTGTGAGGCATTGGCATTGCCGACCTGTGACATAAAGTACTATTACTGGCCTGTCTGCTCTACCAATACCCAGGGATTATCTGATTTTCCCTTTCTTAGAATAACACCTGCTGGGAAAAAAGAAAGTAAGATTTGCACTCTTTGCTGAAATAGTTTACATGAATATCTTCAATTTTACTAGATGAAAGCATCATAGACCCAACATAAAGATAACGGATTACTGCTGCAGACATCTCTGTTTACAATTACACTAATGCAGACATTTTATATTTCCCTGGTCAATGTTTTGGTTGTTTAGCTTCAGATTTCCAACAAGTGAATGCATTGTCCTTAACATAAATATCTTTATATTTCATTGAATGACAAGAATGCTCACTATTACAAATCCCGTTGGAGCACTTCGACTCTTTTACTTGCAGTATAATTTACAGAGTCTCACCGGTGCCAGACCTCACATGCTTATTGTTATTAGACAAAAGTCTGTCCACATCAAAATTCACAGCTAATAATGTGGACGTGTAGCAAACGGGGAGACCATAGGAAAAAACCTGCTGTGAGAACTATTTCATTTTTAGGTAGTTTTTACCAAACTGTATAAGCAAATGGCAAGTAACGTGGCATTATATTTCCCATGGCAATGATTTAATAAAGGCTACATAAAAAAAAAACCCAGAACGGTTGTTCAAATATTTAAATAGTACTTACCTTCTTTTAAAGGATATGTGTCATAGCACCAAGCATGTTAACAATACAATAATTCACCTCTCAGTGCATGTTCACCCTGCCTGTTAAAGCTTTCGATATCTGAAGCTGTTTTAATTTACTGCTTTGCAGTTAGTGATTATAGAGGGATTTGAAAAGGTCTTTGCAAAAGCAGCAGGCTCTCTACTGGATTTGTTACCGGAGCATGTTCATCTATTGGATCAATACAATGCGACAGCATTGGCCTGTCAACCTGGTCTCAAGAGGACCTGCATTACTGCTGGGAACTTTCTCTGTTTCCTCTAAATATGGTTCACGTAGTTCATCTTCCTTAGTGCCAGATTTCAGATCTAGCTCGGCTCCAAGAAAATGAACAGAACCTTTTAGGAGAAAATGAATATCCTGTCACAAAAGTGCCAGGCCAGCTACATGGAGAATTCTGCTCACACAGCCACTTAGAGGGGCTCCTCATTTTCATATAGCTACAGGCCTGGACCAGGGTCCCTCACAAGCATGACAGCCCACTCCACTACTGGAAAAGACATGTTTCTAATGGATAACCTTGGCTGTTTCTGCCTAGTAATCAATGATGATGACTAATTGTCTGGTTTTATTTCTGTGTCCTCAAAACAATATGTCCCAATTGTAACAATAGGATTGTTATTTAACAATTATTTTATATATTTTTTAATTCCATTTTTATTTTTCTTACCGACTAAGGTTATTTTGTGATTTGTAAATAAATAAAGTCTGGCCATTAATCACTGTCTATTTTTTAATTATTATTTGCCTAAGACAAGGGACTCAGGTACAGTATAATGGTTGTTGCCTCTTTGTCCTTTGGCACTTAGGGACAAGTAGCAAGGTGTTCCCATAGTAATTCCTTGGGAGAAGTTTGCCGATGTCCCTCTATGTCCACATTCTGTGTCTGTTCTTCTCATCATCGAGAACAGCTGGGCCAATACCTGGTAAAGTCACAAGGGATGCTATCGGGCTTTGAAGATAATGGGGTAGTTGGTCAGTCATGGGGAATCCATGCGTATGGTATTGAGTGGTGGAGTTCTGAATCTCCTGAAAAATGCCCCCTAGCTGTGGGAGTTTGTGTTTTACAGGCTCTGAGCGCTGCAATGGCCTAAAACCGTGACCAGGAACTACCATGAAGAAAGGCATCTTGTTAGGTGAGATTCCCCTATAACTCCAACTGTTGGGAGAGAGACATAAGTTATGGTATGGGTTTTGGACTTTCCTATAACTGAAGTGTCGTACAGAGGGCCCTTGCAGGTTTCTGAGGTTTAGAGGAACCTGCTGAAATGAGGCAGTGTTATAACACCATAATAAGGTATGGGTGCACATACTGGCAGAACATTCTGAAATCAGAAGATGGAGACAGATTTGATCACCAGCTGTGAGATGATGTGTGCATCTCCCCATTGTTCATGGTGACCATGATTGCTGGGAAAAGCCAGTTGGTGAAATCTGCCTAACTTAGCTCAACGCATGGTTCATTATACTTGTTCATTATACACTTGTGTGTATCTACGTATACTGATAGCATGAATTGGCTTTCAGGTAATGGCTGAAATACATACATTGTGATTCACCTGTTAAAGGTTAGATTGACCAATCAACCTGTGAATCAGCAAAGGTTTTGCCCCATGTCAGAGCAGCAGCTGAGGCCTTTGCATAGACATGACCCACTTAAAAGAAGTTCTTTGCGAACACCTATTGGGAGTTTTAACTTTTAGTTAGCTTTTAACGAAAAATATAGATTGATTACATGTTACATATTATTCTGCAACAATATATTGAATCCTCTATTCCTGAGACTTTATACATACAGTATCAGACATTACAATTTAGTGCAACACCCCTGAGTTTCTTTAGGCCATGTGTTTCTGTCTCTACTATGGTGTAGTGTGTTTCTGCTTGACTCTAGTGACTTAGACCTTCTAGCAACAGAGACCTTTGGATCTGATTAGAAGGCAATAACCTCCAATCAGGGATTAGGACCTCTGGGGAAACAGAAAACAATCTCAGGGATAACCAAAGTATTTGCAGGCACAAGGTGGCTCCTCATTTGCAGTATTATTATCTTGGACACTTTTTGTGACCTGTTAGATAAATGTAAAATAATAAAGATGATGCAAAAATGATAAGAGTATCTCCTCAAGCTCATTGACATAAATATTCCTACCCTAACCACATTTCAATAATGGCAACATTTCTGTATAATAGATATAGACAACAATGTAAAGGCAGTTAAATTCATTGTATTGTTTGCAAGTTTGAGTATCCTTAATGAAACATTAAAGATTTAAAGAATAACATTGTAAGTCCTTTGTTTCCTTAAAGTGCCCTGTATAGCAACACAAAGTGATCAGCTCCACACAAAGCTTTGTGGGTCTTACCTGCACTTGCAAATTTTAACTGCAGTGCCGCTGGGTATTGCAATGGGTTAGACCATAACTTGCATTGATTCTATGGGATCTTTAGATATTTATGGTTGAACTACGGTCCAGGCACGACAAATAATGGCGAGATGGTGTTACTGCAGTTAAAGGAGAACTATGAGGTGAGTGATTTTCACTCACCTCATAGTTCTAGCCTAGTTTCTAGTCACAGGTCGGCTCAGTAGATCGGGAGGTGAGCAAACACATACCGGCGTTCGCTCACCTCTCGATCCTGTCACGGCTCTCTGCCATGACAGGGGAGGGGCTGGATTCCCCCCTCCCCGCTCCGATCCGCCAGTGCTGACTGGCGGGACGGATTGGGGGAGGGGGCGGGTAGAGCTGGCTCTGCCTCTAGATAGGCAGAGCCAGCTGTCAGTCACGCAGCTGGGCGGATCCCGGCATAATTGTCGGGATCCGCTTCGGCTGCGGCGTCTCAGTATACCGCGAGCTACAGCTCGCGGTATACTGAGCCTAGGGTGACAGGAGGACGCTAGTTTGTGTCCTCCCGTTAGCCTAAGGAGAACTATGGGGAAAAGCCTTAACCCCATAGTTCTCCTTTAATAATGAGATATAAATACACCCCTCCTCCAATTACATAATATTAGAAGAAGAGATCCAAGCTAAACAAAGACCTTTGCCATTTTCTTGGAAGACCTAAAATTATTGTCGTCCCTTGATAAACAGAGGATTTAATTAAAGTCGAGTTACTGAAAATGCATCATATTAACAATACTGTATTATGATTATCAGTTGCAGCACAGTAAAATAATTAAAATGGATGA
>NW_017306308.1:1963410-1975099 GCF_000935625.1 Nanorana parkeri
TTAACAATACTGTATTATTATTATCAGTTGCTGTGCAGTAAAATAATAAAAATGGATGTATACATAAATAAAATAATATTTATTATAATAATACTATAAATACATTCTGGAATTACATAATGGGATTACATAATGTTCAACCCAGGGCCAAAGTACACTCCTTATAATAACAATACAGTTTACGAACATCTTTTGGTGACATTCTTCTAATTGTTCTGTATGTAGAAATATCTAATGGTAGCATTTTACCCTGAAATATTGAAAGTAACTAATCATGTCTTTAACATCAATATCTTTAAAAGACTTACAGTATCTTATTTGCCTATAAAAGCAGTTTAGTGCAGCATGCCAAATTAAACAGATGTGATCATTATATGCTTTTCACTCTGGTCGTATTTATGTAATAAATGTGATGATGTTCTATATTCAATATGAGAGTGCTGCCAATGTCTACTCTAAGCACGTCCAGGGAAGGCATGTTTACTACATACCATTGCATTTTTATAGCCTCATTTAACTTGCTGTGTTGTTGTCTTTGATGAATGGCAGACATGTGCAGATTTTAAATATTGAAGCTGAATTATGCCTCTTTATATAGTAGAGTATAGAAATCATATAGTCTTTTGTCATAAAAAATTGGAAATAAATGTATCAATACTGAGTTACCCCTCCCCCCCACCCTTCATTACTTCTAAGTATTATTCCAGGCTTTGAAGATTGGTCTTAGGGATTATTTGTGCTTAGTTTTAATTTTGGGCAAATGTAAAATAAAATTAATTATTTGTAATGCTCCAACTTGCAAATCAGACTGAAATGAAATCAAATTCAGGTATTTATACTAGTTGGATTAAAAATACATTACTTTAAAAAAAAAAAAAGAAATATCTAACTGCATTTATTGGTGTTTAATATCTGCCTGGAGCTAGTGTTAATCTTTAAATCGCTTAAACTGGAGAATCCACCATCTTTCTATAGTCATGGATATTAGGACCAGGGTGTAGTTTTATAATCCTATCTAGTTTCTGCTGTCATGATAAAGAGGGCTAGTGATGTCATCCACAGGCTGGGTGTATGTGAATAGAGGAAAAGAAGCTTGACAAAAGAAAACTAATGCAGCTACCACATCTACAGATTGGTAATCTAAAATATATTACATTTTTGTTTTGGGGATTAGATACACTTGCATAGTCAGTGTCAGAGGTTTTGTTATACTCTATGGATCTAAACCTCTTCTTGATGGCGTAATGCATATATGTGCCAGCATTGTGGGCCCTAACAGCACGGTGGGTGGGCTCTGCTGTTGTATGCTGAGAGTGTGTTCCTTGCGTGCTCCTGACGTGCTAACCTTTACCCCCTTTGACTAAAAATCTCATTAGCATACAGCTCTGCATGCTGATATGAAATCATCTTACATTCATAAGTTAAAAAAACATATTTTTATTTTACTTACAGTTTCTTTTTTTTCCATTTCCTTGTCCACTTTGGCACAAATCATGTAATTGTGCCCAAGCATTGCATCCTGGGAAGGTTACATCGGCAGTGCATTGCTGAGAAATCATATCTGTAATATCCGGAGATCTCAAGGAAAGGCATTTTAATCCCCTAAGATGATGTGCATGGCCACATGTCATAGTCACATGTGCCAGAGTTTCAGGAAGTAAAGGGAGATCTAGTAACTAGGGATGAGCCGAACACCCCCGTGTTCGGTTCTAACTCGAACTTTCGAACATGGAAAAAGTTCTAATTCAACTAGAACAAGCTATGTCGAGTCGAACCTATGTTCGACTCGAACATGCAGCCCATTTTTACTAGTAACCTGTCCTAAAATGGCCACTGTGAGAAGACTGTGGAAGAAAATAAAAATAAGGTATGCAAAAAATAAAAAGCTGGCAATTATCCAGACATATCTGTTAGTAGATTGTCATTACTAAACATTTCTAAAGGTGCCTTTGTTGTTATTTTGAAGATAAGGGTAAAGTTCCTATTTAAGACTCAGTTAAATGACTGCCTGGAGGTGGTGGCAAAGGGTTAAAGAGAGTGTTTTTGTATCCATTTTCTTTCTTAATTTATGATGTTCAGGTGGTGCTGTGTACTGTGCTTGTGCTATGCTGACTTCTGGTCCTCTGGTCCTCTGGACCTCTAGTGTAGAAAAATGCACTTTCTTTGCACCACATATCACACTAGCGTTGTAGTGTGAATGGGGCACATACAAAACAATTGACCCCAGACCTGCTCACCCATTAACATTTAGCCATCAGATCAGCACCCCCTTAAAGGAGAACTATGAGGCGCGTGAAAATCACTCAGCCTCATAGTTCTAGCCGACCTGTGACAATGAAACTGTCACAGGTCGGCTCAACAGATCGGGAAGTGAATGAACACATACTGTCGCTCGTTTACTTCTCGATCCTGTCCCTGCAGAGAGCCGTGACTGTCACTCATGGCTCCCTGCAGGGATTCCCCCTCCCCTGTCCGATCCTCCAGCACTGACTGGCGGAACGGATGGGGCGGGTACAGCTGGCTCTGCCTCTAGATAGTGAGAGCCAGCTGTCACTCACGCAGATGGGTGGATCCAGACAGTAATGTCGGGATCCGTCCCGGCTGCGGCGTCTCAGTATACCGCGAGCTGTAGCTCGCGGTATACTGAGCTTTGGGTGACGGGAGGACGCTAGTTTTTGTCCTCCTGTTACCCTTAGGAGAACTATGGGGAAAAGCACTGACCCCATAGTTCTCCTTTAAGCTTGTTCTCTTCAGAGCCCAGAATAATTCCCAATAAAATTGTAAATCTCCAGGCCCCAGATCAAATGATCACAAAAATGTAAAACAAAGGAGTTTAGCTTGAGAAAATGTAACAATGAAAGAGCATTCGGCTCGGCTGTTCTGCTTGGTCCAATAGTTAAAAAAGTAAAACAAAAGTAAATAGAAAATGATTGTGCAGAGCTAGCAGTGACAAAAAAAAAAAACTCTCCCGGGCGCTCTGGGAGGGTCCCGCTCCCAGCTGCCCAGGAGAGAAACACTGCTGTTTCTTTTTTTTTCTTTATTCTGACACGGAGCGATGTCAGAATAGAAAAAAAAAGTAAACTAGCATTGTACCCGCCCTCTGCTGGTGGACCTGATGGAGAACTGCAGCAGAGGGCGGGTACAATGCTAGTTTACTATTGGCTATTGCAAATTGAAATAGCCAATAATAATGTAGCAATGCATTTCAACGGGAATTTTTTTTTTTCTATTCTGACACGGAGCAATGTCAGAAAAGAAAAAAAAAGACACAGCAGTGTTTCTCTCCTTGGCGGCCGGGAGCTGGAGACTCCCGGGGCACCAGGGAGAGTTAGCTGTTTGGAGATCAAGATCCCTAATATTTCCCCAAAGCCCCCCAACAGTAAAATAATAATAAATAATAATTACAAAATAAATTACAAAAGTGTAAATAATTTTAAAAAAGCACAACCCCCCTCCCACACACACATAACATACACGTGCACCACATTGTGGTGTACGCCAGGCACATGCGCTGCAGTGCGCTGTTAGAACGCATCGCAGTGCATGATTTCTTTCTTTTGTAAAATAACATTAATTTAACTGTGGCAGCGCATGGCAAAGCTTTGTGATGCATTGCCGTGCGTTGAGATACCCTGTGTTGTAATTAAATATACGCCTGTATCATTTTATTACAACACAAACACCAACACAGAGCAAAAAACATTTATAACATAAATCGCTTATTTACAGTTTGCGTTCCTTCATTTTTTTTATAATCCCCCTTTCCTCAGCCTCTCATTGGTGTGGCAGTATTAAAGTAAAGTGTTAGGCCTCATTCAGGCGCCATTCACACCAGGGCGGAAGCGTTTCACCGTGGTTTTCGCACGATTTTTGGAAGAGCATTTTTGGCTGTTTTTAGCGCTGAAACGCTATTAAAAACGCTTAAAAACATGTTGATCAGCGCATTTCTATTAAAATGGGGGCGGGGGTTTGCAAAATTTTGCTATGGGGCCCTGGGATTTCTAGTTACGCCCCTGCTGGGCATATATACTGAAATGAGTGCCAATATCTCATGAAGAGGGGACTAAAGGAGAGGGAATCTGATGGGACCCAGTGAAGATGATGTACCGAGGAGAGAATTTTGGTGTGTGGTCTGAGCGTACTGTGTCAAGGGAAGTTAAGTGGATGAATAGCTGTCGCAAGCTAAGAGGGGCATGATCCACTGAGTATGATATACTGGGGTGTGAAAGATGGCATATTCATGAGGGTGACCAGTTAAGAGTGTGAGGAGGAATGGCTTGTGAAGTGATGGTAATGGTAATATTATTAAGGTGATTGGAAAATGATGAAATGATGATGATGGAGGGGAGTGGCTTGGGGATTGATGCGAGGGAGGCCTGATACCAGTATCATGTGATGGAGTGAGCTCCAGCATCCAGTGCTGGGACCTGGGGTAGGTTAGTCCCAGAATAGTCCCATAGAAATTGGAATGGTGGGAAGGTATGCTACCACCTTTTCTCTGTTACCGTCTAGAGGAAGGGATGTCCCTTCAAATTACTAGGGATTAAGGAATTAGCTATATTGTATAGGATATTGTATCCAACAATGAATATGATGGGATGCGCCAGTGTGCCCTCCACCATGGACTCCGGGCACTATCCTGAGCTTAGGGTGACGGGAGGACGCTAGTTTGTGTCCTCCCTTTACCCTAAGTAGAACCAGGGGCGGACTGGGCCGGGGGGCAGGGTGGCAATTGCCAGAGGTGCACATGCCATGAATAAAAGGGGGTCATGAAAACAGCTGATTCGGATGACTTGGCCCCACTGGAAGTGACACAGTCGAGAAAATGTATAGGATCGGGAAAAATTATAGAACACTGACACTGTCCAGCCCCTCCCACTAACCTCCCACTCTCCTCCCACAGCTCACAGCCCAGAAGCATGGACAGCCAGCGGCGGTCTACAGTGGGTGAGAGTGCCTAAGTACCAGACATGGAGCGGAGTAAGGCCAGAACCATGTAGGGAGCACAGTGGGAGGAAAGCACCTTCCCCCAGCCAAACACCCCTTTCATGAACTTACTAGGAGTCCTCACATCAGCCGACCATTCACTACTGTTACATGGATGGCAAAAGTGGCAGACGGGCGGGGAGAAGGCGGGGAAGAGGCAGAGCGGGAGGGGGGCCAAGTTGCTGCACCATGGGCCTCTGGGTTGTACTTGCCCCCTGGGCTAAAAGTTGCCAGTCAGCCCCTGAGTAGAACTATGGGGAAAAGCCCTTACCACATAGTTCTCCTTTAATGCTAAATACGGTTTGCTCTGCATTGATATCCTTTTGTTGGAAAGAAGAAGAAGGTCAATAACATGCTTTAACTAGCAATGTAAACAGTATGCACCTTGCACTTAGATATACAGCTGACTTTTGTGCAGAAGCGTAACATTTTCTGGATGTGACTGGGTAGCTTCAGGGTGGTCCGAACATTTCTCTTTTGGTTAAATCTCAAACAGATAGGAATAACTTTCTCCTGGCAGGTAGTTCTAAATGCCAGTACATTAGTGCCAAGAGAATAACATCCACTGATAGCCCACCAGCTTTTTACTTTGAGACAGCAGAATTTTAATCAAGGTAAAAGCGTGTGGTGCACAGTATTCCATCTTCTACATAGGATTCAGCTATTTAACCAGGGATTACTGTGGGAAAATGTTTTAGCTGACTGAGCCAAGTTTTCCCACTGCCTGAAAAGATTTAGTCAGTGAGGTCTAAATGTATTCATCACATTTGTTGAGCAAATGAACCTTCCTAATATGTTAACTTTGTTTTTTGTTTTTTTAATTATTAACTTTTGGGATTTTTCCCCCCACTTGGGTAGATGCCCTTCAAAACACTGGTGTATGATGGACAAATAATTCCAGTACTCCCTTAATGATGTAGATTTGCTCTCTTATAGAGAATATCTGGAAATTTGAATTGTATGTATGCATTGCCCTGAAATATTTACTGTGCAGAACAAGACATGGTAAGTCAGTATTGGGGGAAAGATCAGCTGCAGGGAGCCTACAAGCAATACTGGGGACTAGTTCTTTGCCGTTTGTATGGCTCATTTGAGTAAAGCTTTCACGGTAAGGTTTTTCTTGAAGGAGGGAATTATCGTTAAAGTGACACTAAACTCAGGAGTTAAATCTTAAAAGTACATTCAAGTACCTTAACTATTAAGACAAATTTAGCTTATTTGTGCATCATCAAATCATCTCTGAATTCATGCTGGCAATGTCCTTCCTTCTGGAGGGTGGCTACTTTTCAACACACACAGGGACCATGGGGAACAAAAGTAGCCACCCTCCAGAAGGAAGGACAGTGTCAGCAGGAATCCAGAGATGATTTGAGGCTCTGCAGCTGAGTGATATACAAATAAGATACATTTTTGTAGGGTTAGTTCACACCAGAAACTGCATGACAACTGCGTGGGTCAGCGCAGTTGCATTGCTATTTGTTTTGATGTGTTTGATGCGTTTGTAATGCGTGTTTGATGCGTTCTGATGCGTTTTTTTAACTAAAATGCTAATTAGACAGTTAGGTCACTTCCTTTTTCCGGTTCAGAGCATTTCCTTCGTTTGTTTTGGAGCTCAGGCATGATTGCTTTGTTGGCAGGCATGGTGATAGTGTTGGCTGTACCTACAAAGAGGAAGTCCCTGGATGGTGACACAATCAATTCTGTGGTTTTTTTATGCGTTTGCATGCGTTTTTATGCGTTGTGATGCGTTCCGGTGCGATCAGATGCAGCTAAAATAGGACGAGCAGTATTTTTTCTGGCTGCATCTGAACCGACTGTGATGGTGTGAATACAGCACAAGAAAGCCCATAGTGTAAAGCATTGTGATGTATTTTGGCTCCAGCAGCCAAACTAAACGGACTGCATCACAACTGCATTTGGTGTGAACTAACCCTTATAGTTAAGGTACCTGAATTCATTTGTAAGATTTAACTCCTGAGTTTAGTGTCACTTTGACATATAAATTGGATAGAAGGGGAAATCCTCTGCACACCTTGCAGCAATCAAGGCCTATGTAGACAATGGTGCCTTTAGTGATGAACACGGATGGCACCGTGCAGACACAATGTAGGAAGAGGAATCACCAGCACTCAGTAGAATAATCCAACATGTCCATTTATTGGACATAGACGTCACACAATCACAAGAGCCAAACTCTTGTGATTGTGTGACGTCTATGTCCAATAAATGGACATGTTGGATTATTCTACTGAGTGCTGGTGATTCCTCTTCCTACTTTGACATAAAACACTCCCTTCTGGGTGAAAGAATATAATGGAATGTTGGAATTCATTGTTCTCTGTTTATTCATTCTCACCCGTCGTGCCAAGTTGTCCCCTTAGTATGTTCACCACATAATGTGGGTACTACATAATCATAACAGGAATGCATAAAATGCATGTTTTTATCAGTGGTTCAATATCGACAAGGAAAGTGTAACAGCGGGCCTTCTTTCAATCCATGTTAAAACATTTTCTACAAGTTGAAATGATGAATGAACATTTTATTTTACGTGCTGTCTTTTTGAAGGACAGCCCAAAAGCTCATGTAAAATGAAGACCTAGTCAAATTGCTACAAAAAAAATCCCCACAATTGAATTTCTGGTTTTATCAAGAAGCAATACTTGCACTGATGTTAGACAGGAAGCTGAAAGGTCAATGAGTTCCCCTGGATGCTTTTTGTCAAGGGTTTTTGACTTCACTGTGAATAAAGATCTCCCATGAGGACAGCAAACTTAGATTCACTGTCATGTGGAAGACAGCCAAGAATCTGAAAATGTTACAAAAAGCATAAGGGACTTAAAGCACCTTCAGATACATCGCCAATGCCAATCGCCTCTCATGTAAACGTGTATACATGGATGTTTTGGATTTGTTCTGTCAGCTTTCAGCTGTGAAACAAATTATAGTACAGGCTTACAGTTTGAATACAAACACACTTGAAGGTCTTAGTAGCAGTCCTGAATTTAATAACACACCTACGCTGATCAATCAAAGATGACTGGTAACTTTACCAAATGCTACATTAATATAATGTGTGTGTGTGTGTGAATGTGCGTACACTAAAGGTGACTATGTTAAAGACCAATTTCAGGTCCAGCCAAATCTACAAAGTCAGAGCATCTACTTAGGTTACCATTCAACTGTCCAAGATTATTACATAATAAGAATATTCATTTTTATTGCTAGCAGTATTCATCAAGCTTTTTTCTACAACATTCTTTGTTGTATCACTGGTGTACAGCGGACACAATCGGGTTGCCTTGCTAAAGGCAAATAGGCTGCTCACTTTGCAAGGGATTTTGCACTTTGTAGGAAGGTTTCCCTTAGCTTAGTAAATGAAGTGAAGCTCTGATGACTTCCATTATTCAATCTATTATCAATTCAATTATTTTCCTTGCAAATGATTGGGTATTCTTTGCAAAGTGAAATTTCACCACATTCATTTATGAAACTTCCCCTGAAAATTGCAAATTCCAAAGTGAACTGCCTATTTGTCTTTAGTAAATCAACCCCAAAGTGTGGATTCCAGTGCACATTCAAGTCAGTCATTTGCGATTAGTTTGTAAGACTTGATTGAATGTGGGTATATAGATTTTGGCATGTCACAGCTGAGCAGATCTAACTCAAGCAAATGGTACAAGAAAATCTCCCTTGTTTTGCTGAATGTCAGCTGTGCTGCCAATTGTAGAATGAAGTAGGGTGAAAAGTGAACTGCATGAAAGCTGTTCTCCCATTACAAGTACATGAAGTAAAAATATAACTTCTCTAAGAAGGACCTGGCATTGACAATTTTTCAAAGATGTGACAGAGTCCCCTTAAGGAGTGGCAAAGATGCAAAATGCTTATGACATTTGTCCATATGGATGTATAGCCGTATCTGTTAAAACTGTTTCTATGCAAACCCAACTGGTTAACTCTTCTATAGTTCTATGTGTGCCCTCTTTATTGTTCTGCAGCTGTCCCATTCTTTATAAACATTCTTGAGAATGTCATTTTCTAAGTATTTAATATAAAGTTTTTTCCCCAACAAACTTAATTTCTTAATTCAGTATGGATAACACTGATTTCTTGTCTAGTGACAACTATATCTTCCATGTCCAAGCTGATATAAGGGGGTAGAAACATCTGTAATCAGCTTGGCAGTCTACTATATAAATATATGCTGATCTTATCCGGAGTGTAAATACATTGGTTCAGGTAACTAGATTTATGACATTAATACTTTTTACCTACTACCTAGATTTAAAATAATGTGACTGCTCGTAAACTGATGGTATCTGCTTAGTGAACCAGCATAACACTCCTTGAAAAATGTTTCTTTCTTTACTGAACATACTGTACATAAATAGTGATGTTATCACCAAGAAGTGAAACATTACTTACCTTTGGTTGCTGACAGTAAATAATATCAGAATGGATGTTCATCTCATGTACCCAATAATGCATTAAACAGGTGTTGGACCAGACAGCTTATAAAGGCTTATTTTACAATGCAAAGAGCAGTGTTGATGTGCAAAGTGCAGGATCCTATAACAATTATTACTCACTCATATACCGTACTACAGTAAACAAAATGGTATAGTTGGTTGCTTACATTTTTCGCAATTTTCTCATCATCATTGTCTGCTTTCACTGACCTTGATTTACTATGAATTTGCCAAGGCTCTGCTACCTCATGGACACCTAGATGGATGTGCCAGCACATGCAAGAAGCTGTCCCTAAGTCTATTTAGCAGGATATTTAGGGGGAACCCCACTTATTTTTATTTTCTGGTACATAATCCCCCTTTAATATCATTATCAGTCCCTAATCAAGCATAAGTGCCTGGTATGTATTACTGCAGCAACACTGCCATTAGGTAAAAGAGGAAATGTAATTTCCAGTAAATACATTTGTAAATGTCCTGCAGGATAGTTATATGAGACAGTTAATAAAGGCCACAACTAGAGATGATGCTGGGCTGGATTTGTTAAGGTGACCATACATTATTAGATTTTCTAAAGAACTTTCGTACGAATTTCATTGATGGGGTCAAATCAATCATCAATTTCGACCATAGTGATGAAAAAAGTCGAAGGAGCAGGACAAAACATTTTTCTCGAATGAACGAAGTTCTAACAGTGAATGTGGTTTTCATTCGAGAAATTCCATTAATTCCAAAATCGAATGTTAAAATAAAACAAAATTTTGTTCATGATTCATCAGGTCTGTGATGGCATTATCGGGTGGTAAAGAAAAATCTTTTGTTTTCTAGTGTATGGCCAGCTTTAATCTCAAATATGCAAAATGTATTCCAATTGTAATAATAGGTAATATTTTGTAGGCAGCGACCAAACTATGATTTCACTTAATTTAAGATATGAAAAGGTGTACCTCCTTTTAAGACCCATTTTCTCAGTGTTGCAGGTCCCTTTACAACACATAAATTGGGAGGAAATATTGTCACCCAAAAGGCTCAAAACAGAATGTACTAAATAGCAAAAAGAAAAGCTTGGTGCACGTAGGCCATAGCTAGCTATGTAAAATGATCACAGCTATAGACAGCTGATATTATATGCAAATCCCTTTTTCTTCCTGTAAAGCTTGCTTGCTACACTCCTACCTGCAGACCCCTATAACCATCCCTGTGTGCACTTTAATGTTATGGATGACCTCACTGACCAACAGCTTTAAGGTAGGGCTGGGCATGGTCAAGCTATGGATCTACTATTTTTTTGACTTCAAGTATTTTGTAAAAGTAATCTTAGTTTATGGATTTTACTTTATTTTAATTATTGTTATTTCTCAATCTTTATTATGCATTAGAAAATAATAGTTTAATAATATGTAAAACAATATTTATTTTAAAATCTTCACAGAACAATTTTATACATAATGGTATGTAAAAAAAAAAATGTTATTTTAAAATCTTCCCAAAACATTTTTATACCTAGCTAGACTGTGTATTTTAATTATAGTTTTCTTTTCTTGTAAATATTATTATGGCAATTATTCTTAACTGAACAAAAAATATATTTTAGCATTACTCCATAGTTTGCCATTTATTTGGCTGTGTGGTGTTATCTGTTGTAATGAGAACCCTTCATTTTTGTAAGTCTGACTTTTCAACATCATTCAGCATTAAAATGCCTCTCTAGAAAAAGGTCACACTTCTCCCTATCAAAACATTTCTTAGCAGTTTCTACGCCCAAGGGATACACAGCAACAACAATCGATACACGAATATCACACAACTCTTTGACTTACCAACAGACAAATGCCTGTAGGATCAGTGATCTACTGGGATAGCTCCTTAGACAAAAAATGTACTCATTACAGGACAAAATAGTTTTATGAATTCTAATCACAATATAACAAATCTGCTTGTTATACTGAAGCCAAAACAAGTCATATTATTTCTGATGCACAATCACTTTTTTTCAAAATGTTATTTGAAGACTTAATCCAACAAATAGTATGTATGGCTTTAGATTTATAAATGTTCTTCATTATGGAAACTATCCTGAATTTGATTTTACAATTTTACTTAATGGTATAAGTGTAGCTGTATTTGTTTTTACTATGACTCTCCCTTTTGTTATCAACATTTCTTTTAATAAGTGTGTGTGTGTGTGTGTGGGTGGGGGTGGGGGGGGGGGGGGGGGGCGATCTGCAGCATAC
>NW_017306308.1:1975302-2007336 GCF_000935625.1 Nanorana parkeri
GGGGGGGAGTTCTGACACTACCATAATTCACTTCAATGTCTAACAACATATTTTTTAATGCACACCGATTTGATTTTGAATATGTACAGGTAAATAGAGGCAAGGTATCAAAATGGATTGTAGAAAGAAATACAGTACATGTGAGTGCAATATACAAAATCTGCACTTCCTTACTGAGACATGGATTGGTAGATTGAGGATACTCATATCACCAGCACACCAAATTTAACCAGCATTTGTTCAGGTGGATCAAGTCATCAGCTCAGCATTTCACCATTTGTGAGCCAGACGGGGCACTTTCTTTACGGTATGAATGTTAGGATGAGCCTGTTTGGAGTGAACACAGCGGATTGCAGGATAGGAGATTGTTACATAGTTACATAGCTTGTAAGTTTGAATTAAGACCGAGGTCCATCCAGTCCAACATATGTGTGTGTGTGCGTTTGTATTTATCTGGATTTACCACTTCCCATATCCCTGTAGATTCTGCGAGAGAAGAAACTAGTCCAGTAGTTTCTTAAATTTAGCAATGTTATCCGCAGATACCATCGCCTGCGGGAGGGAATTCCAAACTTTTACTACTCTCACAGTGAAATATCCCTTGCGAATTCTACGATTGAACCCCTTTTCTTCTAACCTTTACAATTATATTGTATTTCAGTGAGGCTTGGTACTGTATTCAAATTAAATGGTAATTACGTTTTTCTATATATTTGGTTATGATCGGCATGTACTGGAAAGTTTTGCTGAGCAGAACATTCCTGGTAATGCAGTGCTTGAACCTCAAAGTTCGGAGAGCAGAAGGATTTCACCACCAACTACCCTCCTATGCCTACTACAGAACAGAGCTTTCCCAAATGTCAAATGGAGTTAAAAAAAAAAGAGAGAGAGATTTGCTTATAGAGCTTTAAGGAATTTTTTTTTATTTTTTTACTCCATTTAGCATTTGGGCAAGTGCTGTTCTGTAAATTGAAACTGAAATGACCTTTTTATACATTTTGAATAAGCTAGGGGAGTGCTTATGTTTTAACAATGCACACAATTAGTTCTTTTATGTTTTTGAATTTTTTTCACTATTATTATTATTATCATCATTATTATTATTATTATTATTATTCAGAACTAAAAGTTATATAAAAAAGTGTAAACAGTATAATATAAAACTATTAAATATTGATATTTCATATTTACCATTTGCAGTCTGCTAGACTCCTTTTCATATGTTTACAGTAAAGGCTTTTAATTAAAAAGGTCCTACAGGTGGTTCTTTGAGCTTCTGTTGTTGTTGTGCAGGCCTGTTAGTGTTCTGTTGTTGTTGCCCACTCCTCAATTATCAGACTGCTTTTGTATGTCCCAAATGTCTTTGAATCCGGTGTCCCTCAATGAAAGAGATAGAAAATTGCATTTTTCTTACTTACTTTTTCTTGGAATTCATTGAGAGACATTGTGACGATTGCATCAGCCATACCATGCACACAGATTGTTTCGCTCACGGAGCAACAATCTAAGCTCCAGCAGATTGAGAGTAAACATCACTGGAGTCAGTTAAAGAAGAACTTTGGTTAAAATGTTATTAATCCCTGCAGTGGGGCTACCCCCCGCACTGCTAGGGTTAAGTGCTCACTTTTGTCTAGGTGCTAAAAAAAGTTATACTCACCAGACCATCCGAGCCTGCTCCCTTCTGTGATAACTTAAGCATATCTTCTCCTCTTGCTGCACATATGGACTGCTCCTTGGCGTCCTCATGTTCATACACAGTGTATACACAGTGTATAGAGCGTGAAGACACCAGGATCCTTAGACCGCTGCTGAAGAGGGGAGAGACATTCCAGACACCGGTCTAAGAACAAGTCAGGTCGGATGGTCTGGTGAGTGTAACTTGTTTTTTTAGTACCTAGACACAAACAAGCACTTAACCCTTGCAGTGCGGGGTAGCCCCAGCAGAGCAAGTGGAAAGGCTGAATCTTCCCAGCCTAAAGAAAGAAAAATTGTAAGCTTCACATACTTTAAACTAAAACTATGGGCTCCCAATAAATAATAGTGTTCTGCAGAACTTAATTTCTCTTAGTCCTCCTGCAAAGTCCCACAAATGCCTGTTAAATCTGCCAGTGAAGTCCACCTAATGTCCCCCCTAAAATCCCTTACCAGACCCTTGATCCGAGCAGCAGCCTGGCTGAGAAAGAAAGAAGGGGGATGAGTGAATGCCCCCCCCTCCTATACCACACCCGGCCACATGCCCTCAACATAGGGAGGGTGCTTTGGTGATGATGACATGGTGATGAGGACAAGGACCTCTTTCCCACAACCATGACCCTGGGTTGACATAATGCAGTGGGCGGAGCAATAGCCAGCCAGCTATTGCAATTTAAAATAGCCAATAGCGGAACGCCCACTGAGAACTTTCTCTCTCAGGTCCGCTCCTCTGTGATTGACTGTCACGGACTTGCCTTCCCACGATCACGGCGATTACAGCTCTCCCTGCGTCTCCAGTGGCGTGCCGTCTCTAGGACACCCCGCCGCTCACGGCTCCTTCCCCCGCAAGCCGCTCTCCTCCTTAATACGGAAGAGGTTTAACTCGCTCAGCATTCTAGCGTCGTAGAACTTTGAGCAAGTGATCCTGACCGTGCACCACTCTCCATCCCGACCGTTGCAGTCCTCCTGGAGACTGGCTACCAGAAGTTCCTCATCTCCGCCAGAGGTTCCTGCTCCCAGCTGACCCCTTCTGAGCTGCACCTTTGTAACCTCCCAACCACAAGTATTCAAATCCTCCGATTCTGTATAGATTGCTAAAGTGACTGTTTCCTGGTTAAAGTGGAAGTACCCTCAGATTGACTGCTGAAACACTGTGTCCATTCTAATTCATTGCTTCATAGCCACAGCACCTGGTCACTCAAACCATCTTCTCTTCCTGCATTCCATTTCAGTACTATAGGGTCAGCCTGTGCATGATTCCACTGCTATTCGCTCACAAAATTTTTTTACTTTTCACAGAACCTGCATACTCCATATCACTTACAATTATATGTAAGGGTCAACTGTGATATACTTCTGCCGGTTACTACTGCACTCAGCAGACCCAAATGAACTGCAATTGAGGTCTGGACAGTTATTGCACCCATTGTGTTCTCTACCCAACTCCTGTTGTGAAGACTCCTCAGTTATCTTATAAACCCTAGTTGGTAGTGTATGATGTGTAAAGGGTTCAAACCTCACTCTCGCTGATTAGAGTGTCACTGGGAACCCTCTACCTGAACCACCCACTTAACGCACATAGCTCCGCAGCTGTGAGCCATACCTGACCTAACTGACTTGCTCAGACCTTACATTGACATCAGGCAGTGGGTGTAACACAGTTGGCTCAATTGGGATTTTATGGTATAGATCACAGCTGTGGATGGAGAAGGAAACAATCTGACACTTTCTTAAGTTAGTTGAATTGTATTCTCCAAATAAAGTCTATTGACTAATGCATGTATACAGTGTAATAGCAATGTTGCCGATAATTAGTTCATGAATTAACTGGAGTTACTTCACTCCAGGAGAAAATGCTAATATAATGTAAGTAGAAATTGTACATGATTTATGCAGTCTTGTAAGACTGACGTGGTCTGACGATAGACATGTAGTAGTGTAGAAGGAAGGATAGTGATCCAAAAGGTGCAGGATGATTCTACTCACAGACAGACAGTATGATGCATGGATCTGGATGCAGTGCTGGAGCTTGTCCACTAGTCCGGATGGATGGATAAGGATGCGGAGCAGCGGCTTGACAAACAGCAGTGGATGGATGGCTAGGGATGCAGGGAGATTGAGCCGTTAACAGAGAGGACCGAGGCAGGAAGGGATATTGCCCAGAGTCTTTACCTTGAACGAACGCCGGCAATTGAATCTTGTAACGCTCACATGTGCGGTTGTAGTGGTCGTTGTGCTTTTTTAAGGTGGAATGTTTTGGAAAATTTCCTGAAGATAAACCGTTTGCCGGCTACAGACCGTTGAAAGATACAGCGAGGATGCCACAGCTTCGGGAGTATTTGCTCCCTTCAAAGTGCTTCAGGCTGCTTACCACAGCCACTACATTGTGGTGAGTATACACCCCGAGGGGACACGTACGGCATTTGCCCGTATCCCCAACAATTTATCACGGAACTGCTTCGAATTTATAAACTTTCCACACCTGGAACACTTTATTTTTATTTTTTATTTACGGTGTTTGAAAAAAAGAAATATACAACACATGTTTGATTTTTCTACTTTATTTTAAATCTAATTTTTTGTTTGGGATATATAAAGACACATTTGATGTACAATAGTGGATATAGTTCCATACCCTTACTAGTTTGCTTCACGGATTAACACGATTCACAGTTTATTATTTAGCAATGGTGCATTGTTCACATTGTAATGTTAAAATGTATCACTTTTATCTAATCTTGTAACACTTTTATCTATTTTTGTAACACTTGTGTTGGCGCTGCATAATTGAAAACTCAATTGAATCTTGGGCCTTGAACCAGCTAGGAGGGAGGAGCAGGATGATGTCGCAGGAGAGGAGGTAGCGCCACCCATAGAGTACAGAATGAAGGAGAGGTAAGGTTATTACAGTGGGCGGGTGCAATAGCAGGCTTTGTTTATTTCTCTTTAATAAAGGAATTGTCAAAAAACCTGTGTTGTGTTTTTTTTTTCTTTCAAATAAAGGACTTTGTATACGGTGTTGTGTGTTTATTTACATTTTGAATGTTTATTTGGTGAATGAGTAGGGGTAACAACTACCCCTACTCATTCACAAGGGGGGTGGGATCTGAGTGCCCCTTTTCATTAAGATTCCCATAAGTCCCCCTGGCCGCAGACCCCCACAACCACTGGGCCAGGGTTGTGGGGAAGAGGCCCTTGTCCTCATCAACATGAGCTCAAAGTGCTTTTCCAGGGGGTCCCCTGGCACTTACCCCCTTTCCTGCTGGGCCAGGCCATTGTTTGGATCAATGGTCTGGTAAGGGATTTAAGGGGGGAGGGCCCACTTTTTGTCGGGGTCCCCCTTAAGCAGGGTTGCCCATTAGGTTGATCGCAATCTACCAGTCGATCTCAAAGCGAACACTGGTAGTCCTCGATCGGCTGTGTCCTGTCCACCCGCCAGGGCCGTAGCGAGGCTCTCGTCTCGGGTACAGGTATGGGGGGGGGGGGGCGCATCCAGGGCTCAGCCAGCAGGGAGAAGTGGGGCTTCTCCTCTGGATCCCTGCTGCTCCCCCCCATCTGTATGCACAGCGGGGATCCGAGAAGAAGTGAAGCGCTGCAGCGGGGGGTTGACCAGGATCTGACAGCTGGCGGCTCTCGCTCCCCTCACCGCTCAGCCATGCTGCAGTGACAGCGGCTCCCCCCTCCGCCCCCCCCCTCTCCACTGGCCACACAGGCCACCATGGGATGACAGAACGCCAGCACTCGAGAGGAGACCTGGGAAGCTGCTGCAGTGCAGGTAAGAAAGGACAGATGGGGAGAGACAACAGAGAAAGTGAGAGAAGAGACAGCAGATAGAAACAGGGGAGAGAGCGAGGAGAGAGAGAGAGACAGCCAAGAGAGGGGGCCGGTTCACACCACAAAGTCTGCATTCCAGAGTGTTCGGCCTCTAGAACACACTGGAATGCCTGCCAGCCAGCTCCCTGAGTTCACTTGCACCGGAGCCACGCCCCCTAATGTGCCTGCGTTCCGGGTGCGGGCGATCATACTGCGGGTGGGGGGCGTGGCTACGGTGCCATTGACTTCAATGAACCGCCACGCCCCCTCCCGCCCCTGAATGCATGTGTTTTTTCATTGGTAGATCCCATTGAGCTCCTCATTTGAAAAGTAGATCTCCAGACGAAAAATTGTGGCTGCCCCTGCCCTAAAGGGTCTGGTATGAATTGACGAAGGGAACCCCACACTGTTTTTTTTTATTATGTCTGTGGATTGTCAAAAGTTAAAAACTTTTCTGCATTCTGTAACAGTTTTCTGCTACTTTGTCAACATTCGGGAGAGGCAGAGAACTGTCACAGAATGACACGCAGCTCTCTGCTACTTTGTTGATATTCTGTAACATTTCTCTGCATTCTGAATGTCAACAAAAAGGCAAAGAATTGTCACAGAATGACACACAGCTTTCCGCTCCTTTGTTCCATTTCGAATGACATTCTGGAAACATTTTGGATGCGTCTAAATTTTGTTATCAAAAACATTCGGATTCGTTTGGATTAGTTATTTTTGTCATTCGGAAATTCGGATGCATCCAAATGTCTGCATATGCAGAAATTCGTATGAATGTCAATTCGGAATGAAATGAATTGCACATGTCTAATTGACAGCACTGCCTCTACTGCTGGAACTCTCCCAATGTAGGCAGTATTGTCTTGGTAGGGGAGAGTGTGAGACACATATGAATAAGGATTTGGCTCAATCAAGAAAAGTAAAGGGAGTTTTCTGTTTACTTTATAAGGCTTGTGCATCACATAGTAACTGGATTGGCGCTCTATTGACGGTCACACAGGAGACTTTAATACTAGTAAAACATACCCAGCTTCTACTGTCAATATGCTGGCTGGTTACAATGTATGTACTTTTTGGCACTTCATGTAAACCTTTACCTTTTTCCTCTATAAAACATGTTAAATTACCTGCCTAATTTGGAAAATTCTGTATCACTGATCCATTGCTCCATTGTGATATTGACATGTAACAGTAGGGAACTCTATATGGCATATCTTATAAGATCTGTTCCAGAGATGACACTTTATGATAAGAGAGGCAGACAGACTGAAACAGCTGGCTTCATGGGGAAAATTATTTCAGAACATGCAAATGACAATTTCAATCACATTCAGGTAAAATGAGTATAAAGATTTTTACCTCGCACTAGCCTGGCAATTATGGACAGCAGTGTCGACTCTCTTAAATTGAGCCTTGTGGAATTCATTGAAACTACAGGAGTATAGCCACAATCAAAACAGCTGCCAGCAGGGATGCAGGGCAAATATCTTTTCGGTATGTAAAGACAAATATTGCTTGGAACCTTGACAGCTCACAATCTTGACAGTTACACGTATCCTCAGTGGAGCATTTTACCTATGTTTGAAAGGGTGGTCGTGACTGCTGAGGCATGACGACACATGGCATGTCTGACCTGAAATAATGGGCAGATATTTACTGCAAACTAAAGAACACATACTGAAATTATATTCTGGTGTAAAAGAAACCCTGCTGAGGCTCCTGTTAAAATGGTCAATCTTTAAAGGTTTTTTTCATGGGAGGATGTACTACTTTCTGTTGTTCTCTGAATATGGTACAAAGTTCTAAAAGTGATCCTAAAGAAAGCAAAAAATACATTCATGCAGATTGGCTAGTAGGAGCTGTTGGATCAATAGTCATGAATGATTCATAGCTATTGCCCTCTATATTGCTTTTACTTAAAGCAGACCTGTACTGAAATTGTAAGGTACGGGGGTGCTCCAATGGGGGAGAGGAGAGAATGGCGAGGGCTGGAATTGGGCTTAAAGCCCTAAAAATAACCTAGCTACTAAATATTATCCTGATCCCAAAGGGAGACAAAGTACTTGAAACATGGAAAAGAGTTTCACATTACATTCTACTCCCCAAAATCATCCAATTCCAGCTTTATAGCTTATAGCAGACCTTGCACCAAAATAGAAGGTACCACTATTTAGTAGACTCTCCCCCTCCCATGTAAAAAGGCTGGGGGGAAAAAAAACACAACAAAAAACTTTAGGAGGGAAAACGATACCTACAGTATTTAACACCCCGGATTTGCTTTGCCTTCCTGTGGGATCCTGGAAAAGCTGGAAATCCCAAATCTTGTGAGAATGTACTCCTACACTGGTACTAGGCAAGCACACAATTACACTCAGCACCTGTCCCTCCCGGGATCGGGTCTTATTACAGGCGCACACTTAGGGGTCTATTCACAAAGCTGCCGAGGGCAGCCGAGTGAATGACCGATCAGAAGTGAAGTGAGCCGAACACTGTTCGGCTATTCACTTCAGGCTGGTACGGCTGATTTCAGCCAGATGTGTATGCCCATCTGAATAATCTGTTATTGTGACACAAACTACACAAATCTTAGAAATGAACTTCAGGAAATAAACCAAATTCAGCTGTGAACATGTTCGGGGAAAAGTTGCATACCTATACCTGTTTTTTGATGGAAAATATTGTTCTTTAAAGTTTTGGAACAGTGCAATTGCTACCAACAGTAAAACCTTTAGTGCAGGGAACCAACACCTTAACTGTCAAAAAGAGAAAAGTTGAAACAAGTACTGTATTTGCTGGCGTATAAGACTACTTTTTATACGTAAAAACATCGCCCGAAAATCGGGGGTCGTCTTATATGCGGGGTATACAATGTATAACTTTAGTTCGTTTAGGGCAAGCTGGCCCAAAACGAACATCCCTAATCTGTCAGCCCGCTGGATGTGCGGTAATATTGTATGTACGGTAGCTTCATACAGTAGCTGAGCCAATCACAGCGAGCGATGTGCACAACATCTGCCAATCCAAGCAAGCTTTGTATTCATTAATAGAATACATTGCTCACCGTGATTGGCTCAGTGCGGTATACTGTATGTAGCTGAAGCTACCGTACATACAGTATTACCGCACATCCATCCATGATGTTTTTAAATGGTGTTGCCTCGGAAGTGGGGTAGTCTTATATAACGAGTATAGCCGAAAACCTATGTTTTAAGCGGAAAATTAGGGGGTCGTCTTATACACCCGGTCGCATTATACGCGGGCAAATACGGTACATTGTTTTCTTATAAACACTTCAAGTCAAAATAAGTAACCTAGTAATGCATATTCTAGGATTCAAATGGCTGCTGTTAACTGTTCTAGTTACACTTTAATTCATGTGGTTTCATTCCTCTCTCCTCATCCATTCACATAACACCTAGGGGCCTATTCACTAAGCTGACCGTAGGAAGCCGAGTGAATGACCGACCTAAAGCGAAGTGAGACGAACGCTGTTCGGCTATTCACTTCAGGCTGGCTATTCCACATCGGGTGGCTTCATGTGGCTTCACGTGGCTTCGGGTCGGCCGAACATGCTGAGCATGTTCGGCCGACCTGAAGTGCAGGAGGAGTTCGACTCAGCCGATCCAACATCTGGATCGGCTAAGCCGAACCTCTGGCAGGCTACTCGCTGCTGTTCGGTCTATTCTTATAGATGCTGAACAGCTGTTCTGCTCGGTCCCTCTGTGGGACTGAGCGGAACAGAAAAATAGTTAAAAAAGTACAAAAAAGTAAATAGAAAACGATTGTGCGAAACTAACAATGACAGCTAGCTCCGCCCAACAGTTTTCTATTGGCCGGCGGTTCTGCTGCCGTCAAAAAAAAACAAGAAAAAAAAAACTCTCCCGGGCGCTCTGGGAGTCTCCGTGTCAGAATAGAAAACATTTTTAACTAAATGTTTGCCCATAGGAATAAATTGCTAGATTCCTATTGGCTATTTCAATTTGCACCTGATGGAGAACTGCAGCAGAGGGCGGGTACAATGCTAGTTTACTATTGGCTATTGCAAAATGAAATAGCCAAAAGGAATCTAGCAATGCATTCCTATGGGCAAACTTTTTTTTCCTTTTCTGATACGGCTCCGTGTCAGAATAAAGAAAAAAAAAAGAAAAAGCAGTGTTTCTCTCCTGGGCGGTTGGGAGAGGGAGACTCCCGGAGCGCCCGGGAGAGTTTGCTCTCCGAGCCGAGGCATATGCCTTCGCTCGACTGAGCTGCTCGGCTAAGTTCGGGAGCTGTACGGCTGTTGTGAATAGACCGTACAGCAGCCCTTCGGTTCTACTGAACCGAAGGGGTCCTGGGGCCGAAGCTAGCCGAAGGATGGGCCAAAGCTACGGCTAGATCCTTCGGCTGCTTCCTGAAAAGACCCCCTAGTATTCTTTTCACAGAACATAAGGTGGTATGTGAATGGACAAGGGGTGACCCTGACATTTACCCATCCCTTCTCTCTGCTTGGAAATTCACAGAATACCTTGTATTCTATGAACAGAATACTATCAGGATTATTCTCAAAAGGGTGAAGAGTTTGGAGAAGGCAGGAGAAGTGAACAATCTAGGACAACATAGCTGATTTGGAGAAATTCTCCAATTCACCTCACTTTCCAGTGCAGCTATGTTGTCCTAAATTGTTCACTTAGCCTACCTTCTCCAAAATCTTCACCCTTTTGTGAATAACCTTTCGGTGTTTTGTGAATTGACAAGGGGAGATGGGGGAGGGGGGGCAGCCCTTGTCCAATTACATAATGCCTTGTATTCTGTGAACAAAATACTAGGGGTTTTGTGAATGGACAATGGAGAGTAAACAACATAATACCTTCACTGAACGATAGCCGTAACTATCATTTGCAGCGCCATAAAAACAGTGTTGTGTGTAAATTCAGTATGAATGAAACTGTGGTTACTACAGTAAGCAGTAACCATTCAATCCCTAGGATACCCATCATTAACGGTAACTTATTTATCGTTTTAGTTGTGGGTTTTTAAAAAATCCTGGCATTTCACTTTAACATTTTGTAAGTTTGCTGGTGATTTCTATCCTGACTGGAGTTTAAATACAGAGTTGCCTTTTAGAATTGTAAAAAATAGTAGTTGCTTTCGATGTGCTTTTGTTGAATTTTATCTTGCACAAAATGTTATTTTGTTTGTTTGCCAAAGTTAAACTGAGCACTGTTATTGTGCTTCCCTATACCAATTAATAAGATTGGACAGGAAGCATCATATAAGTAGTAGAAAATCTGTCCGACGTCTTTCAGTAAAGAGATATACTTGCACATTTTTTCGTTTTCTTTTAGCTCTTGTCAGACTCCAAACAACAGAACCCAGCGGTGTCAATTATATTTGATTGACTGAGTAAAGCGCACACACAAATACGTGGAAACAATAGACACAAAAATCTATAGATGACTTCCCTTGTCAGATGGAATACTTGTCTCCACCATCCGCGAGCACTAGGGTGTCCTGCTGCTACAGACTTAAATGTTTTCTTCAGCCCCCAAACTAGCACCAATTAAGTTAGTGGGGTCCTCAAAGTAGTCAAATGACTCCCCTGACATTTGACTCCGACTCCTTTTCAATGCGTTAGATCTAATTTATCAGTTTAACTTCAATTGCACAAAAACTAATGTTTCTCTGTATTATGTGTTGTGTACTCTAACTAGAAGAAGGAAAATACATGTGCATGATATATAGGACAACTGAGCATTATTTTCAATGTAGCTTTTGCAGTTTACTTATAATAAAAAATATATAAAAGCCTACTTAGATTTACAGCCAACAAGCACCATTCTAAGATTTAGTTGGACCTTAGAGACAATTAGGCAGAAATGACCAGTGCTACATTCATGTTTTAGGTATTATTTATTATGTATTTTAAATGCAACTAGCTTAACGTGACACTAAACTCAGGAGTAAAAACTTGAGCATTTGAGCACTTTAACTATTCACAAAAATGTAGCTTATTTGTATATCACTTGACCGCTCCAAGCTCGCTCCCGTGATGAACTACAATCTCACCTTTAGTTTACTCATTTGTATTGAAATTATAGTCCATCACGGGGGTGAGCTTGGAGCGCTGGCTACTTCACAACATACACAAGGACCATGGGGAGCAAAAGTAGCCACCCTCCAGAAGGAAGGACAGTGTCAGCACCAATTCAGAGATGATTTAAGGATCTACAGCTGAGTGATACACAAATAAGAGACAGTATTGTTAATAGGTAACGTATTTGAATGCATTTTAAAATGCAACTCCTGAGATTAGTGTCACTTTAAGTACCTTTATTTGACTTTATATTAGCCATTTGTAAACGCTTGTAAAGTAGAACTTAGACTAGAAAAAGGAGAGCCAACACCAAGAGTCAGTCAGGTGACCCGTGTACTGACAAGGAACATGCTAACAGCAGGGAAGAGCAAAATGATGTACTGTAGTGCATTGTAAAACTGTTGTAGACAAAATTAAAGTCATCGGGTTTGCTCTGCTGTTTGGCTAGTGTACGCAAATCTCAGAACTGGATGAACTGAAATTTCAACTCTGTATTTAGCCGTTGGCTTCAGCTCAACTAAAGGAAAACCATTTTGAATTTTACACATTTTGTGTTATCATTTTTCAGAAAAAAATTATATGATATAAGTAATTTTCTGTTCAGTGTTTTTTGCCTTGTTCAGTGATGCATTATGAAGCAATTAACAGTGATATAGAAACACAGGAGAGATATAGTTCGCCCACAAATTGATCCCAATCAGATTCACCCATCAGTACCCTTAACTAATGATTGAACTGGCTAACTAAACATTCCCATGTCAGAGAATTACATTTTTTACACTTTCTTGTCCATGTCTGACTAGCCTGTTTTTGATAATTAATACATTACATATTTATATATTTATATTTAATACATATGGAGGTATTGGACTTGAACTATAATTATCAATAAGCATTGATTTATCACTACACTTAATATCACAATGTCTTCAGCTGTCTTCTGATGTTTTAGGTATGCTACAGTACTCCTGCCTGGCTGCATGAAAATATGGTTTTGAAGAGATACGGAAACTAATTATTGATCCCTAGGAGAAAAAAAAAATAAAGTTCAGCATGGCTTCATCGTTCCCTTGGGTCTTCAGAAAAAAAAGAATTATTCTTCCTCTGGCCCACAGTGTGATAAAATAAATTAGTATAATGATTTATGCTTACTGTTTTAGTCAATTCTGATAGAGATTATAGAGACAAAATGACAAAGTGCCTAAGCAGTAAACTTAAATCATGTCAGACAATCTTTACTTTTTCCTTACTCTAATTGCTGTCCTGGTTCATTTATCTTCTCCAGCGATCTTTGGAAGAAATACTAGTTTAATCAGTGCATGTGCAAAACTGCAGAGATAAAAAGTTTAGTCTAATTTGTCTCACTAAATTGTAATGCCTTTAGTGAACACAGCTCTGTTTTGAAGGACACTTAAGAAGTCTGAGTGTTTCAAAGGTTGCGTCCCAGAGGACGCTGAAGAAATATATGATTATAGACATTCTTTATGGCTTTCTTCATTGAGATGCATCAAACATAAGAGATGTTTTAGTATTGATCAGCAGTCACAAAGCATCTGATCACTAATATTAAAGAGTGATCATGCAATTAGAGTCTTGTTTTAAAGAAAAATCAAAATATGCCTTTAACATGAAGTAAATTGTTGTATTATATAGACATTTTCAGATAATTGCTCGAGATGCCTTGAGTATTGGAGAAAAAGACAAGGATTTCATGCACAGACAATAGTAAACACAGGGATTGATTTAGAAAAAAAATCGACTGTTAGATGATTGCTTTCCTTTATTCGTCTGGACCAAAAATTAGTGTTTGGTGATTTGTTTAATATTTATACTATAGAAACATTTAATTCAGTAGTGTTTTACGAAATTTAGCACTAGGATCTCCCCACTTGCTATCACTGCCTGAAAAATACCTTGAAGATGGGTATATATATAGTAGATAGATGGATAGATAGATACATAGGTAGATAGATAGATAGATAGATAGATAGATAGATAGATAGATAGATAGGTAGATGCAACCTTGTTGTTTCTTGGGGGGCAGATCATGTGAGATAACTGTTTCTGGAAGTTTTCTATCCACTTTCTCTCTGTAGCACCTGGGTAAACTAGAATATCTGCATAAGTGGGAGATTTTCCTAAGTTATATTTAGTTCAGTGCCTTCACTTAGAAAGGCCTTGGGGCTTTGCAAGGGGGACCATCTAAGAACACCCTGTCCCCAGGCAGTTCACTTACTTTATTCTTGCAGTAATGCAAGTCCTGAAAATCTGCTCGTAGGCTCCTACAGCTTTTTGGTGCTGACAGTTTCTGAGTTCTCTGACTGCAGCTTTAGAACACTTTGCTCTACAGACACACAGCCAACTTCTATAGGCATACAGCCTGTAGAGAGCTGAGCCCTCTAGGCCCTAAGCTTCAGCCTAGGGGCCTCCAGCCAGGTACACAGCCTGCTGCTCCAATGTCCTCGCCTCAATAGAGAGAAAAAAGACACTCCTTGAATTGTGCTCAGCTGTTTTCCTAAACCAAGATCTAATGCCCTGATGACAAACATACCAGGGATTTGGTCAGCTAACAAAACAAGCAGCGCTTTCTACCTCTGTTACAGCACTCTGGAGTCTGTCATATAGTAAAATGTAGGGAATTGCTGAACACAGCATTCCGAAAGAGGCCGTAAAAAACAGCAAACATTTGTGGTTGTCTAGTAAGCGTTAGACTAGGCCAAAACACGATCAGGAATACTTGTGGGTGCAGGTACTTATGAATAAGAAATCAGTATGGCCCAGACAAGACTACCTGTAAGAGGATGCACCTTCTTTGAAGCATTAACAAAAAAAATATGAATCTGGTATTCCTGCGCCTTATAGCACACTATGGGACTTTTATGGAATCCAATCTTCAAAAGGCCCTTTATTATATGGCTAAAAAATTATTAGGTTCTGACTGTATCCGACACTTATCTTAGCATTGTTCCCTGTTCTCTATGTGAACTCCAGGACCCTTCTGTGGCCACCACACCTATGGGAATGTATTAAATTTTTGTTCATGTGTGTAAGACTATACCGGGCCATGCGGGTGCTTCTGCGCATGTGCGTAGGCCTGTCTTTCGCATTTGTGGGAAACATGCGCTATTGTGGATGCACGCGCAATGGAACATGCGCGCAATGGAACGTGCACACAGGAAATGACACAGCTTCCCTAAATAAATGGCCCTATTTAAACCTGCCAGTCCTATGGATCATTGCTGAATGGTCTTCCAGCTCCTGTGTGTGTTCCTTTGCTTCTGCCTGTTCCAGTATTCTGCTGCCTTGAACTGGATCTCCTTTGACGACGCCTGACTGCTGCCTGCCCCTGACCTCTGCTTGCTCCTAAACTATTCTTCTGCCTGCCGCTTTGTACTTCGCTGCCCGATTGGTGTTGACCATGGCCTTCCAGACTTCGTCCTGCTCCAGCAGTGTTCCTCGTTGTCCTTCCAGCTGCATCCACACTGCATCTGCTTTCTGCTTCCATGGAGACCAGCTTTGGGACTTACCCTGGCACGGCCCTACACCCTCTGGCACTCTGGTGCTGCTCTCTGTCCCCTCACTCCCTGTCTCCATTCTCAGGGGTGTGGAACAAGAATTGCAAAGGAGGCCTCCTCAACTACTCGGTTCTCTACCAGGTACGTGATAATGGGTTTGGGGGGGTAGAGGGTGCATTCATTTAGAAACACAGTTACCCTTTTTAAAGTTTAGGTTTTGTTGAGTGTGGATTAAGTGTCAAGGTCTGCCAAAAGGTTAGGTGGATATATAACTGTTTTCATATAACTTTTTTTCTGCTCTAGAAGCCTTGCACAAAACTAACAACGATGTAACTATTAACTGTTACTGAAACCAGCAATGTTTTTACCTGTATAGATTTTTAATTTGATAGTTTGAACCAGGAATAGAAGTCTTGTAAATCAATTCTCTTTAGTGAATCACTGTAAAATGATACATTATTATAACACATCAACTGTTATGGATGTTTATGCTTTGAGCTGAGAAAAAAAAACTATGTAAAAGGGTTAGTAAATTAAAACAGTGTAATGGATCAGGGCTACACATAAACAATATTAAAACAAAGCAGATAACGCTCAGCCTCCCTATAGGCATTCAATTTATCCATAATATTTCTTTGCACTTCAAAAGCGTTGTCACAAATGGCCATTATGTTCAATGGCAGCAATTAATTCTGGCAAGTTTTAATGGCAACTTTCTGTGTAAATGTCTAGGCCGTTGTTCCAAGCATGTGACTGATGTTTGCCCACATTTGATTTGTACAGAATTGTTTGTGTTTTTTCTTTCTTTTTTTGCTATAGTTAAAGGGTCCCACTGCAGCCAATCAAGCGATCAACATGAAATACTTTCATCCCCTACTGGAAAATAAGAGGGGGGGAAAAAAACAATTCAACCATTTGCAGCATTCTTGAAAGCAGTTTTCCTTATGATGTATTACACACATTTTTCCTGGACAAGAGACAATTGTTGAAAATTACTTTTTGGGATTTGGCAGTGGCTCTATTAATTAGGGCAATAAAAACTGAAAGGAAGGTCAGCTTTGTGGCAGCAATTTATGTCCTGGCTGGCTTTTGTACGGGTTAATTTAAAAAAAAGTAGTGCAAAGAACGATAGTGTACTGCCACCCATAGCAGCCAACCATATTTAACCTTTTATCAACTGAAAGATGATTGCTTGTTTGTTGCAATTAGTTACACAGGGCTCTTTGCCTTAGTAAATAAATGTCTCTGTGTTTTTTGTAGTAATTCAATATTTCTGTTTGTGGAGGACATTTTAGCATTTCGATTTTCTCTATGTTCATAGATGTACAGGACAGTTGAATAACATGTAGCAATCCGTTGGAACTAACTTTCTGATGATGGATTAGTACAAGATGACTTCTGGTATTGAAGCTGCACTTAAACCGCACTATTTTAAAGAATAAAATTAAATAGGACACAGGTAATTGAAAATGTTTATCCACTTTACCTACTGGATTGAGCAAAATATTTGCTGTAATGTATTTGTTATGTCATGCTTGATCAGGCCAGTCATCATTTCTTCATATGCAATGAACTCTGACGCATTGAAGAATTTATAACATTGTCTTCGATAAACTCTTAGGCTTCATTCGCACCTAGGCGACACCTAATATGCGCGTTTTACACCATCTTTCTTTAGCGTTTTTTGCACGCGGTTTATGAGTGACTTAAAATAGGTGCATAAAATGCGTGCAAAAAATGCTCAAAAAAGTGTGTTATTGTGAGCAGATTTTGGCAAAATGCGCATTTTCAAACGTTTCTTATAACTCCATGGGACAAAACGCACTGAAATCTGCCCCAAAATAGCTCATTTACTATTACGAGCAACAGGTGCATTTCTGCTTGCGACAAAACTCACAGGTGTGAACGGGGGTCATAGAAATGAATGGGATTCCTTTGGTGGAGTGTTTTGTTGCGCTCAATCAAGCTGCGACAATATGCCCAGGTGTGAATGGAGCCTGAGAGGTTCTAGGAGGTGTATTCTATTGATCTAACTGTGTAATATGTAGGTCCATGAGCAACAATTGTAATTGACGTATATATTGTTGGAAGTTAGGTTTTATTAAATTTTTTTAAAATATGTGTATTTATAAACAGTATTGATTTTATCTATAGGAATTGTATGACTGTGTTTTGGCACCTTTAAAGCTCCAAACAATCTATTGGTGTTATATGTTTATACTTACTTGTAGACTATTCATTCATGTAAAATGTAAAGATAAGCCCACTTTCAGTGAACAATTCAAAGTTATACTGTCCCTTTAAATTAGGCAGCAAGGTCCAGGAAACAAACAAGCCAAATCTGAATTGTCTATAAAAATTATTTCTGATTTTTATTTTTTGATTATTGCATATGCATAATTGCAAATGTTCCCTGTAATAAACATCAGCACATTAGGTAATGGCAGCCTCCTGGCGAACCTGCACCCAATTTTATCTTTTGCTACATGTGCTCCAAGATGGAGACTATCATAGGTTAGAGTTAGGACCACTCTACACAGAGGGGCCTTGATGAGGCAGTGTGGGTCCACATATTCTGCAGAAGACGTGTATCTAAACTGTTTTTCACCTTAGACAAGTTTATTTTGCAGGCTGGTAGGTGAGTGTGCTGGGAAACTTTTTGCTGTTGTACTGTATAAAGCCCTTCCATCTGCACCTTGCTTGAAATCTGGTTATGAGTTGATGAGTGCGTTTGCCATTCCTTTTGCTTGACAAATGAGAGGAAATCTCCCTACCAAAGAGAGAACTCCCACCTTTGACAGCTTTCAAAATATAAGTGCCACGTTTGGAGATTTTTCCTCTTGTTCCAGTAAAACTGTACATGTTTAGTTAATATTTCTGTTTTTGTCCAGGTGAGAATGGTCAGCAGAACACAAAATGAGTAAACTTCCCATAAAATTCCTCGTGTAGCAATAAAAAAGCAATCAGAGACTCTAATTCTTACCGTATTCTTACAAACAAAAAAGTTTTGGATGGTGTTTCACATTAAAGGAGAACTATGAGGTGAGTGCTTTTCACTCACCTCCTAGTTCTAGCCGATCTGTGACAATGAGACTGTCACTGGTCGTCTCAGTAGATCGGGAGGTGAGCGAACACATACTGGCGTTCGCTCACCTCTCGATCCTGTCACGGCTCTCTGCCGTGACAGGGGAGGGGCATGGATTCCCCCCTCCGATCTGCCAGCGCTGACTGGCGGAACGGACGGGGGAGGGGGCTGGTACAGCTGGCTCTGCCTCTAGATAGGCAGAGCCAGCTGTCAGTCCCGCAGCTGAGCGGATCCAGACATAATTGTCGGGATCCGCTTCAGCTGCGGCGTCCCAGTATACCGCGAGCAGCAGCTCGCGGTATACTGCGGCGTCTCAGTATACCGCGAGCTACAGGAGGATGCTAGTTTGTGTCCTCCCATTATCCTAAGGCGAACTATGGGGAAAAACCTTAACCCCATAGTTCTCCTTTAATGGCTTTTGACATCGTTTATTCTTATAGAAAGTCTATTGTTTTCAGTCGGGTCAAAAGTGACTGATAGACTGTACACCACTGGGGCAAAGAGTGTCTGTGAAGCTGAGCCTTTGTATAGTACTACTAAATCAGGAAGCAGAGCCTGTCTATGTGATAGACATGTAAGACTACCTCCAGGTGCAAACCAGGTTTTTAAAACATTGTTTAGAATATTTATATGGTACCCATCATAGTTCCATATACTGTATATGTAAGAGAAATATAAAAAAAGACAAGACACCCCCTTTAATAACATGTACTTATTAATTCAAATATGAATCCAGCCATTAAATCAGAAAGCCAACATAGATCAGTAATCACATACATTAAACATCTAAAATGACAAAGCGTTTCAACCTTTTAAAATCCATTGCAGAAAAATTGTCTAAGTAAAAGATCAGTGCTGTTCAGTGGGGCATTTGTTCCTTTATTTATACGATCCTGTCTGGCACTGCATCTACTTTTTTTCTGTCTGCTTTGCCTGTAACTCCGGAGCACTGACCCCTGTCTTGTGAATTAAAATAGATTGCTCATGAGCATGGCCATGTCAGAGCAACCAAACCTGCCTGAAATAATTAATATGTATAGATAGGCAATCTAATTTGTCAATAACACATTCTCCCCGAAGTAATCTTATTTTTATTCATTATAGAACTGGAACCTTACCCGCTACGAGTGCTTTGCTGTACTGTCTGCAGTATCAAACAAATACTACCTTATCAGAGAGACATGCTTCATCCCACCTTTTTCTGGCTGTAACCCAATTACAGTCATAGTCATTCAGATTAAAGTAAAAATATTTTTAAACACAGACATATATTTGAAGTTACCTCCCATCAAACATTAATCTTCTGCATTTAAATTGAATATAGGGATGAAACCTACGTGCCAAGGGGCTTTTATATTCATTACCACAACCATCTTGAACATACTGCTGTCCTGGTTGCTAAATGTCTATAAACGACAGTATCCGCAGCTCCTAAATAGTATTAAATCTAAGCTTGTTGTGAACATTCTGTGCAATGTTTTTAGAGGTTCATTCATTGCTTTTTGTGGGCCCACTGCAGCTTTGTATAGACATATTAGAGCATGAAAAGAAGGCTGCAAAGGACAGAGAGAGGATGCAGTCACACCAAGAAACACAGTGAGAAGCTTAAAAATAACATGTATCGTAAACTGCAGAACTTTTTCATTTTAGCATTGGCGCCATGTTTTCTGAATAGGATGTGTAACTGATTACTTTTACCTGTTGCTTGAGATTGCCCCAGCTATGCATTAGGCAATAAATGCTGGCTAATTAAAAGGTCAGCTCCTCCCCCAAAATAAATGATATTACTGTTTTTGGCAAATGCTGCAGCACTTAACCACCTAACAATTTTTTAAATGTCTGGGGAACTTGATTCCTCAGTCTGCAGGCCTCCTTGTTTACTTATTTAATATTATGGTGAATACAGAAGGAGGCACTGGAACATGTTGAAACTTACAAATGTTACAGGTGGAAAAGAGCTGAAATTATAGCAAGCAGCTCTCACTGTTGGAGTAGCTTACACATAACAAGCTAGAGGCTGACTCTACAAACCAGGTCCAGACCTACGATTACATACTGAGCAGAGGTTGAGCATTGAAACCTTAACAGATGGACATCCTTGCTATGGAAGGAATTCCACAACATTTTATATATGAAGTATAGATTCCACCTGTAGCTAAAATATTACTTTTGAGCGGGCTGACCATTTTATAAAAATGTTACTTTTCATTTTATATTCCTGTAAAGAAATATGTATAGCCTTGCACATTTGATGGAAGTTTATTTCTATATGGCATGCATATCTAAAAATGCTGACAGTACTTTTATTGACCCAAAAACCATAACGAAAAATCACATTTTGACTTTAGGCACGACATGGCATACATTTAAACCCTGGAGCAGTGATGGCAAACCTTGGCACTCCAGCTGTTTTGGAACTACAAGTCCCATGAGGCATTGCAAGGCTCTGACAGCCACAGACATAACTCCCAGAGCCAGATGCATGTTGGGATTTGTAGTTTTGGAACAGCTGGAGTGCCAAGGTTCGCCACCACTGCCCTAGAACATACATTCAATAGTAGATCAAACTTGTTAATAAATTCGTATTTGCTATAGTTTGTGCCCAAACATTTGTGAACATTGCAAATAAATTAAAACTTCAGTGAGCATAGATTTTGCTCATCCATATGGCCTCAATGTGCAATCGTTGCATGCATATATATTAGTAAACCAGGCAAACGCCCATTATAATTTCCCTGTTTTAAAACTTAAAAATATGTTTTTTTCTTTTTTAGAATTTCTTATTTTTTCCTGTGTGTTTTCCTTTAATTTCCATTTGCAGTTGACTAGTAAATAATAAATGGTTCATGAACAAATGTTACAAGAATATTGCACATAACTTGCACATCCCTTTAAGTTACAAATAATGTAATATGCCTCCTATAAAAAGACTTAGAATGTAAAGGAAATAATAGTTTTTACAGATCCACAAAACATTATAACCATATTTTACTTTGATTAGTGTAGACATCTGCCAAATGTTTATGTTTAATGTTTAAAATTTGTTACAAATAAAATGTTACCAATTATGTCCTGCAATTAAAAAAAACTTTATAATGATCTTTGCACATAATTTATTCTATGGATTATGGATCTATTCACTATGGATTCAGACCTCTCATGTTCTTTGCTATGACTGTGTATACATCTGAACATTACTGAACAAAAATTTTCTTTGAAGTTCATTTATTTGAAAATCCGAACGCTCACCTTAAGTCAAAGACAAAGTATAATAAATCATACATTTTGTATAACTGAATAATTAATAAACTCTTTTTTTTGTTCAGAAGCTCCTTAAACAAACACCTTGTGCATTTTCCTTTTATATTTGCCCCCACACAAATATGTACAATGTTGTCTGTCTTTTCGGTGTCTAGGATGTCAACATATTTTAGTTATCTTAATCTCAATAGGGATTTAAGTAGGAAAAACAAGCATCACTTAAAAATGCAGTGATGAGATCCAGGCCAAGACACTGCCCATGACAAGTCCTTCATATCTCTCCTCTTGAAACATTACACGCCAACTCCTTTTTTTTATCATTTCATAGGATTTTGTTCTCCTGTAAATAATTAAAGAATAGTCTAATCTACTGGGCACACTGATGTCCAATGAGTCATTAATCAAGTTATAATTCACGAAGAACTGTACATTCTGCAATAATTTAATTGCAGTCAGTCATTCTTTCATTTGATGTTGCCAGTAGTTTGCCATGAACGTTAAGCACTGTCATATCATGTGACATGACTGTGGTCAAGTATCAGGAGTGAAAATGGAATACCTGCTCAGTGTTGAATCTCACCAACACACACACACACGCTGTCTTAACGCTTTCATCTCCGAAGGTGCTAGATGCCTGGTCCAAATATAGCAGCATCAGTATGTATCAGTTCACTATGACTAATTTGCCCACCCAAATAACTTTTGAAAACAGACAATAACATTATGAAACAGGCGCACCGTAATTTACAGGATGCAGTGTTTGGGATCACAATTTCATAATGGAAAAAGTGGTCACATTATAGAAAACCACCCAATCATTTGAACAAACAGAAGCCTGGTTTGACAGCTAGAACCCATACAAAGTGATCGCTGGTACTTGTCCAAGGGGTGATGTTCATTAACATATCACCACACAGGGCATCATGCTGTATGATGTCTGCATTAGTGGTTGTTTTTTATACAACCACTTCTATTGTATGGGAGTATAGCTCCTGCACCACATGGCGTTTTTTTTAGTCCAAATATCCACAATTAGGATTATGTATGTTACAGAAAAAAAAGAGATAAATTGTACTAACTTCACAGACAGTATTTAAGCACTTTTGGAAGGCTGCATTCTGAACAGGAGAAACAACAGTCACACTTTAATCCAAAAATCAACATTAGAGTATATTTATTTGACATAAAAAGCCAGATCATATATATAGACATGTATTTAAGCACCTCTAGTAGCCAGCCTTTTTAATAAAAAAAAAAGACCAAGATTAGAGTGCATTATTTCATAGAATAAAGCCAACAAAATATTTTAGTGACTCCATAAACAGAATTTAAAACAGAATCCTGGAGAAAAAAATTCTTAACCCCTGCAGTCGGGCTACTCCTGCACTGCAACAGTTAAGTGCTTTTTTGTGTCTAGGTTCAAAAACAAAAAACATTTTCTCACCCAGCCCTCGGATCCTTGTACTCATTGTGATCCAGGACTGGTTGATTTTTATAAAAGATGAGATGGACAACTATGTTATGGGATGGGCGGATTTGTTTCTCTGTCAACACTGTGGCATTGAATGTCCTCTTTGACAGCACAATGGCCACAAGGCAACTAACAGCTCAAACATGTATTGGGCAGTCTCTTGCCAGCCCGGACACTCAAATTTCCAGGGGATTCTCGCATCAAAAGGTTGTCTGCATCTACCCTGGACCTCAGGAAATCTAGGATTAAATGTTTTAGGCACTGCCTGTGCCTGCTGCGAGAAGCTAGGCCTGGCCGATGCATTCTAAAGAAAAACTTTAAAGTAGCACTGAGGCAGCCACCACTGCTCCTCCTTTCACTAAGCTAAGGATCTGAAGCATGTTGGCCATGAAAAGAGATACTGCCACTGTCTGGAAAGGCAGGCGATTGTTCCATAGTACCTCTTCCAAGTGACATTTTTTTGCTCCCTCTGCATGAGAACTTTTTCCCATCTATATCAGGGATCCAAAAGTGTAACCAACCAGTAATGGTCCCTCTGCTTCATGACCAAAATCCTAGGGTTCTTGCATAAGCATTGCAGTATGAAAGGGGCCCATTTACCACTTATTTTCTGTGGCAGAGTACCCTGAGTCCTTGTTCTATCTGAAGTCAATGATGTCTTCAACTATGTCATCACTAGCAACATACAACTTCCAGGGTTTGGGGGCGGTGATGTACCCCTGAAAGCCCTAATGACACATTTAAAAAGTCTTAAACGGGACTGTTGGGTCTATTCAAGGTGAGTACATGATAATATGGAACCTTAACACACAGCAATTCATGTCTATGTATTACAACAGAACAGTGAACCTGAGGGGATACACACTATGTAACCCACCACACTGCAATGCAATGCACAGTAATATTGTAGCACAATACAAACTTTATAGCACTGTATATAGCACAGATTAGAAGCACTGTAAAACAGCAACTCTTTCTCCCTGTAAACAACACCGTGTCAGCTGAGTATGTACGACAACTCTCCACACACACCGACACGCACACACATACTAAAAAAGCTGCTGGCAACCCTGACTTTTATAGCGAGGGTGCTGGCACAAAGAAAATCCCCACTGATGGCCCTTCTAAACCAGCTTACCACAATGTAAAGGCTAGGAAGTACATAATTGGTAACTGGTTGCCATGGAGGCAAACATTTACATTTGTTTTTTATTTTTCTGAACTGTGAACAATTTGATTCTGGTTTGGGGTCAACTTGAACCCAAAGCTCATCCTCTATAAGCATGCATGGGAAAATCTTTTACATTTTGGGCAAACCCCAGCTGGAAAAAAGATGTGAGTGCACCCCAAGCTACAAGTGTATGGTCAGCTTTAGGCCAAAGCCTAACATAATGACCTGTTTCATAAAGCTCCAGTTTACAGTTAAACTTAAGGCAAATATTTATCAACTACTTGACAAAGACAATTGTAAAATCATTTTAAAATAGTTGAATAAACCAAGTAGAGGGAATGCCCTGCTAGATGATTTAATTTTATTATAACTGCTTCTGGATCAGATGAGAAGCCCCAGGAATGTTTGGGAAACCGTGATCTGAATATGGTAACATCTGAGTTGGTATTCAATCGATAATATATTACACAAGCTTCCTATAGAAATCCTAATTAGGTACTATAGAAATCCAAATTTAAAAACATTTTTTTTAAGCAGTTTAGAGTTGTGTTTAATTCTTGATTCAGACTTAGGACATGTTCTGTTAAAGAAACTTCGTAGGAAACACAAACAGGTATAATTATAAAACATTGTCACTGTGAAACATTCACATACATATGCATACATATTTATTTAGTGCAAATGGGGGCAAAAAGCAAATGTTAGTATATTTTCTTTCCAGGTCAACTGTAATATTAGGACAAATATCACCACTAGATAGAGCTGAGGAGAATAGGAAAAAAAATACTTCTTTCCTATGCTCCCAGGTTCCATCTAGATGTCATAATGTGGTATTTCCCTGATATTACATTTGGTCTGGAAACAAAATATACTCATGACATTCATGTTTGCCTCCTATCGCACAGAATGAATGTACATGCAGTTCTGCAGGATGAATGGCTCTGCAAAATTTTTATAACTACACCCCTAAAACATATTTTGATTAACAACTGTAGAAAGTACATTCCCTATATGAACATATGTCTAGGAAAAAAATAAAATCAATATGGGTATATAGGAAGGTTTTTATAGATTCTAGAACTGTGTGTAACAGTACCGCACTTGAAGAGACATATGCATGCTGCCATTGCTGATCTCTCCTAAAGATGACATTTTCGTTTCTGCCATGAACCATCGTTCGATTAGAGCTAGAATTCCCAAATCAAGCATAGACAAATGTCAATTTTGGAAATAACTTGTAAGTCATAATTACCAACCAATTTTTGACGAACGACGGAAATCATTTCCTTTTGCGCATGTGCTGTGTTCTTGCAGAGATTTTTGATAAACAAAAACCCCACAGGTTCATTGATTATTGTTCACTCTCCCCAAAAAAATTCTAACCTGACCTAACGAAAAATTTCAATCACAATATCAATAAAGAAAATCGGCGATGTAAAATCAACTGTTCGATTTTCGTTCAAAAGACCGATCATGTACGATTTGCGACCAAAAATCTACTAAAATCAACCTTTAGTTGCCGGGATGTCTCAGGCAATCAATACTCCAGTCACTGAGCCAGTATGCAGCTAGTGAAGCTAGTGAAGAACTCTTGATTGTTACATTTCTTTCAGTCAATAGGGTTTATTTAAAGGACAACTATGGTGATAAGGCTTTTCCCCATAGTTCTCCTAAGGGTAACGGGAGGACACAAACTAGCGTCCTCCCGTCACCCAAAGCTCAGTAAAAAGCGAGCTACAGAATAGAAAAATTGTTAAAAAAGTAGAAAAAATTTAGAAAACGATTGTGCGGAGCTAGCAGTGACAGCTAGCTCCACCCAACTGTTTTCTATTGGCCGGGCAGTTCTGCTGCCGTCAAAAAAAAAAGAACACACCATAGGAATGCATAGCTAGATTCCTATTGGCTATTTCACTTTGCAATAGCCAATAGCAAACTAGCTATTGCACCCGCCCTCTGCTGCTGTCAATCACCCGAGGGGGACCTGATGGAGAACTGCATGTCCCCCTCTGCTGATTGACAGCAGCAGTGGGTGGGTGCAATAGCTAGTTTGCTATTGGTTATTGCAAATTGAAATACCCAATAGGAATCTAGCTATGCATTCCTATGGTGATTTCTCTTTTTTTTTTTTCTTCTGACGGCAGCCAACGGCTCCGATGTACCAGGTAACTGGGAAGACCATCTGTCATTACACACTGAGAACACGGAGAGGCCGCTGTGATATCATAGTGGCCCGGCCGGGTTCTCAGTGTGTAATGACAGCGTCCCTGGTTACCTGGTAACCAGGGACGCCGATCTCTCTGCAAGTGGCCGGAGCCAGCCGTAAGATGATGGCTGGCTCCGCCCAGCTGTCAGAAGCAGGCTGTCCGCCGGCTGTCCGTCGGCGGCTCGGCCAGCTTCGGCTTTCACCTTGGCTGAGTCGAGCTGAAGCATATGGCTTCGGCTCGACTGAGATGCTCGGACGACTTCGGGAGCTGTACGGGCTAAAGTGAATAGGTCGTACAGCAGCCCTTCAGTTCTACTTCGGTTCGGGGTCGTGGGGCCGAAGCTAGCCGGAGGATCAGCGAAAGCTACAGCTTCGGCAGCTTAGTGAATAGACCCCACAATAGAATCACTTTAGGTATCCAGATACACTTCAGCCGTGACTGTCTAATTGCTGCAATAAACATTACTGAGCTAACTGAAGCAATACCCAAAAGCTATAGCTAAGCTGGGTTAATAATGGCTCAGTCCAGAATGTCCCCAGTTCCCTACGCTACTGGCCAGTAATTATACTTTAGGCTAGTCGGTTTTGGGCCCAAACTCTGTTGCATGCAGAGGTTAAATTCAGCAATAACAGGTGGCCATCGGCCTCTCACCACTCCTGCAGCAGGTGGTCTTGGATGGCATTCAGAAAAATGACAGGAGCCTGTGAGAAGAGGAACCCCAAGATTCAGATAAGTGGGATGGGGGTTGGGGGCGTTTGTTTGTAACCATGTTTTAAGTTACACTCTGAATTTGGGGGTAAAATGAAACATGGTCTAAAAAGTATTCTAAAGAGTCATTCTCTAAAAAAAAGGAAATATGTTATGATTAGGTAATATAAGTAGAGTATATAAACATTAAATTCTTCAATACATATATTATTTGTCATCTTTCCTCAGAAGGGATAACATGTAGCCGATGCTCCCTTGTCAATGCTACTTGCTTAAGAGAGGAAGAAGTGCAGTTACACCTCAATAAAATTATGATAGATAAATCATCTTGCCCAGATGGTGTATCCCTTCCCCTCCCCTCCCCTTTGTGCTCAAAGATTTAAGCTCAGTTAATAATAAGCCACTATATCTAATTTTCTTAGACTCTCTTTTAACTATGTCACTTCCACAAGACTGGTGTACACTGATTGAATTAGTAGTAAAGAAAGGTACAAGCTAGAACCAGAAACTCACGACCATTTAGCCCGACTTCTAGTCTGTTTAAATTATTTAAGGGTTTATCAAAGGATGATTTACCAAATAATTAGCAGACAATAAATTAAATATCAAGGAATCTGCATAGGTTCATGAAAGACCGGTCTAACCAGCATATTAAATGTTTTAATCAGGAGATTATTATTATAGAGGATTTATGTAGCACCAATGGTTTGCGCAGTGCTTTACAAAATGAGGGAGACAGTACAATTAAAAATACAATTTCAGTACAACAGGGTTAGGAGAGAGCTGCATGTGAGAGGTTGCAATCTAGTAAGAGATAGGTTCAAATATTTTTTGTTAGATAATTATATCTTGGGATTTTGTTACTGTCCACCATAATAGCCTAGTACAGAAGCTGAGTATACAAGAAAAAAAAGAAATAATATACATTATGTACAGAGATAAACAACAGAAATCAAAGGTTAGTTGTTGAATGAAAAGTTTAAAATGGCCTACAGCCAGCAGTGGTCTACTCCAAGGATGAGTTTTAAGACCAGTTCTTTTTAATTTTTTCTTAATGACCTGGTGGGAGGAATAGGAATTTTTAGGGTTAATTTAGTTAAGCAGCAGCAGCTGCTCACTTACAAAAGTGAATATTCTAATTTCAAAGTGTATGTTCACTAACTTAGTAAATAGGAGAAGGTGTGTTCACTGTAAATACCCAATTATGTGCAAGGGAAATTTGCTTGTACAGAATTTTTGTTGTTTGCACCTGATTGAAAAAATCTTTACCTCATTCACTAAACTAAGTGAACAATAACTTTGCCAGGTGAACAGTCTCTACCACTTTAATAATTCAACAAATATAACCATTTTTGATGATGAGACAACCTGAATGTGCGGTCAAACTAGAAATACACGGTAACCGCAAAAATTATTACCAGCCTTTGTAGCAAGGTGCACATAGAAGGGCTTACAACAATACAAAACACAAAAAAAGTTCCCAGCACACTTGCCAGCTAGCCTGCAACAAAACAAGTTACCCTTTCTAACAGTATGGGTTAAAAGAAACCTTTGGCCAAAAATATGTAGAAGCCATACTGCCCCTTCAAGGATCCTCTGTATAGTGTGGTCCTAACTCTATCTGTGAGTCTCCATGTTGGAGCACATTTAAGCAGCTAATACATTGAATGCAGGTATGCCTGGAGGGAGCCCACTCCTCCTTAAAGGTGCAGGGACGCACTGGAGGCCCAGCAAGCCAATATTCATGCTGGGACCCCCATGAGTGTAAAGGAATGATTTGCCCGACTCCATTCACTATCCCAAAGTTAGGAATAACTTCCATTGTTTTTGGGATTTGTGCTGGAAAGATATATGTGAGTACCTTATGTGATATGAGGGCTCAACTCTGTTATAAAGGTAATATAAACAGTACAAGCAAAAGGAAAGGACTAAACCCCAATTTCAGTTACTTTGAAGAAAAATCGATGAGCGTCATACAATCTGGAAGAGCACCTGAGGATAGCAGTGGAGGAGGATGCAGAGGGCAGAGCTGGAGTGTGGATAGAGTGAGTAGTGTTTCGCAAGTCTTTGTTAAAAGCTGGCCATGGGCAGCTTTAACTAAAAGACAACTCTTTATATTTCTACAATCTTATAATGCCACCAAAGGTAATAAATACAATCTATGTATTTTAGAATTTACCTCCACCCTTTCTTTTTCATACTAGGTTTGGGCTTTGGCTGGCAATATAAAAAGTGATAATTTTGTTTTAAAATATTTAGAGTAAGTAACAAAAAATATAACAGAAAATTCTGCCATTTGTTGTTGTTACTTTTTAATCTACGAAGCAGCCAAGTTACTATGCATACATCATGACATAGTTGGTACATTGATTTCTACAGATTCCTACACCCCAATGAATGGTATTTGATAGCTTGATCTGCTGTCGTATCACATGCCCATTCATTGCAGTGAAAGCATTATGGTACATGGTGTAATTGTCTTTCTCCAGCTCAGCCTCTTTATCAGGATACATGTCCGTTGATTAGTGGGGAGCAGGCTGTTTTTTGTTCCTGACAAAGTCCAGTGATTAAAATGTAGTGGTTTGCTCTTATTCCCTTGATAAAGGTGACAGCTGTAGAGTTCCCAGTGTTAGTGGATATGGTCCATGCAGATTGCTTTTTAATGAAAGCAATATATTATCTTACCTAGAGAGACCCTACAGCCCTACCTTGTTAATGCATTCTAACTTGGCATCACATTCATCTATAAATTAGTTTTACAGTTCTCACTTTTTATGTCATTAAAGAGCTGTTCTGCTTCTCACTCTAATAGCAGCATTAAAACCATTAATAGTACACACGCTTTAAAACTGAAAATGTAAATTTGCGATATATGTACATTTGAAAATAATATTTTGTTCCAGTAGATCTAAAACAAAAATACTGAGAGTTAGATATGAATATACTTATTAAGCACAACATAAAACTGAAGGAAATTAGCAAGTTCGTCTATGTTTGGTATATTTCCATCTTTCTGATGCAAATTATACTCTAAAGCTGGCCATACACCTATAGACTATCTGCAGATTTTCTATGGTCAGATGGAAAAAGTGCAACAGATTCCTCCATCTACGCTAAACTCTGTGGACGGTAGAATCTCCCAATGGGCCAAGCTTCAGTATCTTGCTAGTCGGCCCCGCTGGCTCAAAATATCTGAACAATCTGATTGGATGCAGGCATTGTTCAGGTGTTTTGAGAGCCAGCAGGGCCGACACACAGCATAGTGACATAGTATTTGAGGTTGAATAAAGACATTAGTCCATCAAGTCCAACCTATTAGGATCTCATTCTAGGAGTACCCGTACCCCTGTATATTACGGTCCCTTAAGAAATCGTCCAAAAGTTTCTTGAACAATTCCACATTATTTGCTGAAATTACCGCCTGTGGCAGTGAGTTCCAGACCCTAACTGATCTTACTGTGAAGAACCCCCTTTGCCCCTTGTGCTGGAATTTTTTTTCCACCAATTTTAGGTGGTGGCCTCTAGTTTTTGTAATGGAGTTAATTTTAAACAGTTTATCGCTAATGTTGCTACCACCATTGAACATTTTGTACATGGAGATCATATCCCCCCTTAATCTCCTCACCTCCAATGTGAACATGTTTAAATTTAGTAGCCTTGTCTCGTAGCTCTGGTCCTCCATACCCCTAATTAGTTTGGTTGTCCTCCGCATAGATGGAGGAATCTGTTGCACTTTTTCAATCTGACCATAGAAAATCTGCAGATAATCTACAGGTGTATGGCAGCTTAAAAATTTTAAGCTTTGTAAATAATTTATTTTACCTTTTTATTCTCTTTTATATGAAGCCTTTTAATATCTATTTTGAAATGCTCCATGTTACCAATTACACCTCTCTGTGCTCTTCCATCCTACAAGCATATTTCCTGTGTTAGACTGATAACTCTGTTCAATACAATACAACCTGACACCACTGTCCCACCTTCTCTTACAGAGAGCTAATATACATTTACATTTAGGTACTTGCACTGTATAATATATATATACAATATGTATTTAATATATCTATATATTTAATGTTTTTCTAATGAATACATAAAAGTACAACATTGCTTTTTTAAATCTTAAAATTTATGGGGAGAAGGAAATGCACTCATCCCCATTATTAGAGCCGAAATGTGACACTGAAGCTGTCACATGTCATCTCTATATATTGGGAATAGAGTGATGAAATACTGCTGATTGTGGAGTTCCCGATCCTCTTCCTGCAGAGAGCAGTGACAGTCAGTCACCACTCCCCACAGAGATTCCCTCTCTCCGTTCTTCCAGCGCTGACTGGAGACTGGAAGGACGAACAGGGGAGGGGGCGGGTACAGCTGACTCTGCTCTAGAGAGGCAGAGCCAGCTGTCAATCAGGTAGTTGGGTAGATCCCAACAATATTGTCAGGATCTGTCTTGGTTGCAGGGCGGCTATGGGCTGTCAGCATAAAGCAGGCAATAGCCTGCTATATGCTGAGTTTCGGGTCACAGGAGGACATTAGTATATAATAGAACTATGGCAAAAAAGGTTGGACCATACTTCTCTTTTAAAGTGATATTAAAGTCAAAAAGGGTTGTAAGCTATTTCACATGCTGATTAAATTACTTACAATGGGTGCTGCTCTTTGATGCCTAAAATGTTGTGTTTCCTGCAGAATCAGATGGTCTCTTGAGCACTCACCTTCATATTCTGTTTTAGAGTGGCTCCTTTTCCTTGTCCTATAAAGCCACCCTTGTGTGTGCTAGTAAGCTGTGTGTCTCCACAAACACACACAGGCACAGCAATGCAATCCACTCCAAGCTAGTAGATGGACAGCTGCTGGAGACTGTGCTGTCTCTTGTGATCTTGTACTCAACAGGCAGTTCAGGGAAGTAGAGCTGAGATAGTTGGAGCTGTTGGAAAACATGATAACTGTAGGTACTGGTGCACAAAGTTAAACAAATACTTTGCTGGGCAATGTATATATATATATATATATATATATATATATATATATA
>NW_017306308.1:2007381-2010863 GCF_000935625.1 Nanorana parkeri
ATATATATAGTGCAATATAAATGGGTAAGCCGTATTAGTCCAGTAGACAAGATGTCAAAAAAGACAAAAACGCAGTATTGCAGTGTGCAATGATACCCTTCTTATTGGACTAACAAAATATATAAAAGACAAGCTTTCGAGAGTGAACCCCTCTTCTTCAGGTCAGAAGCAATACATATATGTATGATCTGGATTAATTATTGAAAAAAGTTAGAGAGTTTAATACTACTTTAAAATACAACTCCTCTTCTCCTATTACCGTCTCCAGTAGGGATGAGTTTCGGGTTTGAGTCTACCTTGGGTTCGACGTGGATCCTGCAGTTTCTGGTCCTAATACAGGTTTTCACCGGGCTGAATGCTTTGTAACGAAAATGCACTTCAAAGGCCTTTGAACATAGGTCAGCTAGCATAAAAAAAAACAATATTGAGGCTTGGTTATGTGCCAGCCCATGTACTATAAAACTCTAGAATTTTTGTTTTATTATTGTGGGCTTTTTGTGTCTTATTTTGTGGTTGATTTAACGTCAGCAGTCACTTTTAGTTTTCTTTTAAATTATTTTATGTTGATAGGGACTTTATTGTAGGTTAAACTGCTTTTTTTGCAGCAAGGCTTCCCTTAAAAAAGTGGGCTTTTGTTTCAGGGGTAGTATTTTGGGGTTTTTATTTATTTTACACATTTTTATGTAGGTATGGAGTGCTCAAACTGTTTTGTCGCTGATTTTGCTTCCATCCCACTCCTGTCTCTTTTGTAAAAAAGAAAACAACCCCCCACAAAACTAAGAGCAATATCACCTAATACACTGCACCACCCACCATCCCTATAGAAAAAAAAATTTAAGTTAGGCATACACAGGTTAGACCCTTTCTCCCTAAATAAATATATTCTGCTGCTGACCAGTTTTACACCGCTTCACCTTTTGCAGCATTTTAAATATTGTAGTAAAGCCCCAGCCTGTGCTTGTTGTCTCTAGTAAATTGGGTTTAGCCTTGCTATATAAAATTGCTCTGCTACTAGCTAATTTTACACAGCTGTGTCACCTGCAGTCTCCTAATTCACCTGACTGGCTATGTGCGATTTGGCTGTGATCTACATTGTCTAATGACATTTGTGCATTGTCACAGGCATTGTGTGGGTGGTCACAGTGTGAGGATCCAAGGCACCCAGCAGAAAATTAAGTACATGTGGTACAAATAGAGATGGTGAATCTCCCCTGCTGCGACACAGAGAGCCATAGAAGCCTGACAGAGGTTTTAACCCTCCCCTACTCTATCTTTTTGTCACGGGGATACGAAGTGAATAGAAACAGTAGTTCTAAGCCTTCTCCACTCTATCTTGAACGTAAAAAATGATTTAACTGGAGTTGGGCTTTAATTATCTTTTGACTAGAAACTACCTTTATAGATAAATTAATTTACACAGCCATAATGACTGATATCAGTTAAATAAACACATAAAAGAGGGACTATGTAGGTTACATAAAGCAACAGTTTCTACATTAAAAGATAAGCACACATCATCTTACCTGACCTAATCCCACCTCCCCTCCACAGGTGCATACAGTATTTACCTCAATATGACGGTTGCAGTTCCACTGTTGGTTTACACTTAGCGTCACAAGTCTTCAGTGTCCTGGCTACACTTGCACATTATAGCCCCTTAGACTTCTATAGAACTATCTTTGATGCCCTCCAGCCTCGGGAGACCACCTAATAGAAGTCTAAGGAGCACCAATGTGTAGGTGCGACAGGCAGAGGTGTATCTACAACAAATTGTGCCCCAGGGGTCCCATCCAGCTCCTGGCAATCAGTGATGTCGCTGGTTGCCAGGAGCTGGGCGGGACGCAGGCCAGAGTATCCCGGGTTGCTAAGAGGTGGGCGTAGAGTATCCCAGGTTGCTAAGAGGTGAGCCATACACCTCTCCCTGCCTGGCTCTTAGCAACCTGGTATGCTCTGGCTGGCGCCCTACCCGTATACACATCTCCCCGCCTGTTCTGGTTGCTAAGAGCTGAGCTGAGAGATGTGTATGGCCCTTTTGTCCTGCACAGCACCTGGCAACCAGGGGTATTACTGGTTGAAAGGAGCTGGGCGTGATGCAGGCCAGAGCATCCCTGGTTGCTAAGAGCTGGGCGGGAAAATGTGTATGGGAGAGGGGTGGGGAGAGAAAAAAGTCAGCTGTCTCCATGGGAACGTTCACTGACCCATGAAGCATCGCCCACACCTTCAGGGCAAGCCCTGGGCATGTGCCATATGTGCCATACCCTGGATACTCCACTGGCGGCAGGACAGTAAGGGCTCTCACAGCTGGATATAAACAAGCAGCTAATCCATAGCCATCAGTCCAAGCTAAGTATACATCTGTGGGGGGTGGTGGCTTAGGTTAGGCCAGGGGAAGAGGCATAATAATAGGTGCACTTTGTTTTAAAGCGCACTTATTTAAAATTCAAAAACACATAGTCGGAAGCCTGTGAAAAAAGTTCAACACTTACCTTTGCAGCAGGTGGTCTATTACATCTTTGCTCTCTTGCAAAAATTCGGGTGCTGCTGTTATCTGACACTTCCAGGTGTATTGCATATGGTGCCCCCCACTGGGAGCTATGGCTCCTCTCGCTGGCCTTTACGTTACTTCTATGTCTTGTAGTATTACATTTCTTCTCTTACAGGCTGCTATTGATTTGATACCTTTAATGTATCTGCATGGTTGCTGTAAAAAAGGTCCCAGTCTCCTTGTAGCCTTTCTAATGTAACTTAGGTCAGATTGCCATTTCTCTAAATAGTACAACATCTCCATCTAGTGGACATTTTAGAAGTTGCTGGAAAACACTGACTGGGTCTGTGCTTACTTCATTCTGCAGAACATTAGAGCCCCATAAAGTTCTATTTGTCTCATGGGTATTTGGTTAATTAAATTACAAGATGCTGCAGGGGCAGTTTGAGGTTTTATTATTGAGAGAAACATTGATAGCCTTGTCTCCGAATGTGAAAGAAAATCTGTAGTCTTCAATTATTCAAGGTGAAAAACATGCCAACAACTGCCAGCAAAACAATGCAGGAAGTGCTGAGGAGTCTTATCAATTAGATAAAACTGCCTGTGCCATATGGATAGCTCCTTACTTTATTGTCATAAGGGATTTCTCATTGGTAGAATTTCTGGATTTGATTAACCCTTTTCTTACATTGATAGCTGCGATAGAAGGCCGATTCTAATGGTGATATAAAATACAACACTCGCTCTCTTTTAAATGCCAGGTGAGAAAGTATGTGCACATGTCCCATACAGTATATGCTAATAGTCACATACAGGAGAATGATAATCATTTGCTAATTTGTTGATACCTAGCACAAGAACGCCTTCATGAACAACATTCCAATCCTTTGATTTCTGAAGATGTATACAAAAAAAGGGATCCTTAAAGCATTTGTCAAGTCAAAAAATAATGCAGTGCAATACATGTGTATTTACCAGCTTTTTATGTGCCCCCGGT
>NW_017306308.1:2010873-2052351 GCF_000935625.1 Nanorana parkeri
TTGTCCAAGATAAGAACGTGGAGATCTTTGAGATCACACAGGAAGTGTTCAGAGGATACAGGACACCTCTGAATTTCTGACATGATCAACCCTTTTTTTATGCATTTATCAAACCAATATACACTGAATGGCCAGATTATTATACCACCCCATCAGTACTTCGTTGGGCCACGAGATTACTCCACAAGATGACTTTGTTGGACCACCTCGTGACTCCACGCGATGTTGAAAGGTAATGCGAGGAATCTGACGCTGCACTGTTGCCCTTCTGTTGTCTTGTACCAGTCTTGCCACTCTCCGTTCTGCCCTAACATTGACTAGTCGCTGACGGCCACAATTCGCCAGTTCAGACCCAGATTTTCGGCTGACAGTCAAGTCTTTAAACACTTTAACAACAGCTGCTCTTGAACATTTAACGAATTCTGCTGTTTTGCCGATACTCGCTCCATGGCTCCGAGCGCCAACAATCATCCCACGTTCAAAGGCTGTTAAATCGCGTTGTTTACCCATATCTTCAGAAAAAAATCACTTCTACTGTCGTGGTAAACAACCTGCTTCCCTATTTATAATGGTCTGGCCCTCTAGCAACTTCAGCGCGGAATTATAGCTAATTTGCCTACAAACGTCAGGTGGTCATAATAATCTGGCCACTCAGTGTATTGAAATGCTTTAAATTGAATATAACAGACCAAAAGTGAGACAATATTAGAAGTTCATTGTTAAGGCTTGCATACACTTTAAGGAATATCTCAAGTATATAGTTTTGGATAGAGCAGGGAAGTTTCCTCATAGTTTAGTAAATGAGTTGAAGTTCTACTCTCCAATCACGTGTAAGCAAAAATACAGCTTTTTTTTAGTTTCCTTCCACGTAATTTGGTATTAATTCCTTAAAGGAGAACTATGAGATGAGTGATTTCCATTCACCTCATAGTTCTAAGCCGACCTGTGACAATGAGACTGTCACAGGTCGGCTCAGTAGATCGGGAGGTGAGCGAACACATACCGGGTTCACTCACCTCTCGATCCTGTCACGGCTCTCTGCCATGACAGGGGGAGGGGCTGGATTCCCCTCTCCCCGCTCCGATCTGCCAGCGCTGACTGGCGGAACGGATGGGGGAGGGGGCGGGTACAGCTGGCTCTGCCTCTAGGTAGGCAGAGCCAGCTGTCCCTCACGCAGCTGGGCGTATCCCATCATCTACGTCGTGATCCGCTCCAGGTGCGGCGTCTCAGTATACCGCGAGCAGCAGCTCGCGGTATACTGAGCTTAGGTTAACGGGAGGACGCTAGTTTGTGTCCTCCCGTTACCCTAAGGAGAAAAATGGTGAAAAACACTGACCCCATAGTTCTCCTAGGGCCTTTTTTAAATGTTTTGTTTACATGATATAAATTAAATATTAGGTTAACGGGAGGACGCTAGTTTGTGTCCTCCCGTTACCCTAAGGAGAAAAATGGTGAAAAACACTGACCCCATAGTTCTCCTAGGGCCTTTTTTAAATGTTTTGTTTACATGATATAAATTAAATTTTAGGGCCTGTTCACATGAGATCAGGTCCTGATCAGGTCCTGATCAGCAGACGTGGAGCTGCTGATGCATTGCGTTTTTGGCCGCGTATTGGCCGCTTTTTTGATGCGTTCCAGCAAAAAAAAAAAAAAATAAATTTTTTTGTGTTGGAGTGGGGCTGTTAGTATGTTAGCTGCAGCGCAGTGCGTTTTTGACGCGTTTTTGACGCGTTTGCGTATCCGGACCGTTTCCGGACCTGACAATGTGACATGCAGTATTTTTTCTGTCGTAAGCTGAACGGACTGCGCACGTGAGAACTGGAGCCCATAAAACACATAGGGATACATTGGGATGCATTTTGAGTGCAGCAGCGTACGGAGCCGGTCAGCACACAAAACGGACGTCGTGTGAACAGGCGTCGGACGTCCGTTTTGTGTGCTGATGAACGCATCCAAAACGCGGCCAAAACGCGGCCAAAACGCAGCCAAAAACGCAATGCATCAGCAGCTCCATGTCTGCTGATCAGGACCTGATCAGGACCTGATCTCATGTGAACAGGCCCTTAGGCCTGATAATCCAGACATTATATATTTTCTGAAAGCCAATACACTTTAAATGAAATGGTGGCAGTTGCAAATGTTTATGTTGCATGACATTAGCGCAACTTATTATCAAACCCAAAAATTTAGTGAAAAATGCACTTAAGTTAAATTTAGTGCCCCAAATTTAACACCATATAAAACCATTTAGTTTTGTAAAATATAAAAGATGAGGTTGCAACAAGTAAATAGATACCCAACATGCCCAGATTAAAAATTGTGTGCGTAAGTGACAGAATTCAGTACCCCAAAAAGTCCATAGACGGCGCTTTAAAAGCTCCTACTGGTCATTAGTTTAGAGATACACATAAATATTGGCCCTAGAATTATTGCTCTCACTCCTACATGTGCGGGGATACCCAACATGTGTAGCACAATCTTCATTTTCGTACGTAGGCGCACCAGACGCGCGTTTATGTAACGATGCGCGTGCTCGCAGCAGACTTTGTTTTCTTATTTTTACATTTAATTTATTTAATATTATTTTAAAAAAAGGTTTTTTTTAAAAAACTTTACTTTAACTGCTTGCCGTCCGCCCGTAGTAAAAAAACGGACGGCCGGCACTGCAGCATCTGCGGGTTGCCGTCTCCAGACGGCAATTGTTTTCTGCTCGCGCGCACCCCCTAGCGGGCACGCACGGGCAGAAAAGACCCGATGATTAAACACACCCGTTACCGGGTGTTTCACATATAGGCGATCAGCGGGTCCATAGCCCGCCGATCGCCTATATGTGCTCGTTCGCGGCACATATACCCCTCACCTTGATTCCCGGGGTCCGCTGCCCCATCTTGGATCCCGGGACCGGCTCCGAGGGCGTCAGGAGGAGGAGGACGGGAGATCAGCTCCTTGCTGATCCCCGTCCGGGCTGTGAATGCAGAAGTGATGTGTGTTACATCACTTCCGCATTCACCTGTCAGTCATCTGGAGAGAGAAGAAGCTGATAAAGCAGATCTCTGCTTTATCAGCTTCTTTTGGGGTCCATAGGTGATATTAGGGGTCCTAGAGACCCCTAATATCTCCATAAAGAGGACCTGTCAGTGTGCCTTTGCTATTATATAGGGGGTTGTTATCCCCCTATATAATAGCAATAACAATAAGTGCAAAAAAAAAAATATAAATAAAAAAAAAGAAAAGTAACACATAAAAAAATAAAATAAAATAAAAGCCACATATAAAAAAAGGGGAAAAAACCCCCCCAAAATGTTTAACTCCCCCACCCCCACGTTTACGCGCCTATAAACGTAAATACGCGTCCGGTGCCCCAGCGCGCAAAAATTACAATTGCGCTACACATGTTACATATCGCCGCGAACGTCGCAGTGAGAGCAATCATTTTAGGGCCATCAATCACTGATAACACTAAACTGATGAGCGGTAACAGCTTTTAAAGCGTCGCCTATGGCCAATTTTGGGTATTATCGTTTTTTGAGGTTTCGCGCGCGCACGCAATTTTAAGGCTTGACATGTTTAGTGTCTTTTTACCCGACGTGACCCCATCTTTTATATTTTACCAAAAAATTGGGTAATAATAAATGTTTTATCATTTAATATAGGGGAAACTGTTTTTTTTTTTAAATTTCGGTAATTTTTCCTTAATATAGTAAAAAAATAAAAACCCCAGTGGTGAATAAATACCACCAAAAGAAAGCTCTATCTGTCCCCAAAAAAGGGTATAAAATTCATTTCAGTACAGCGCTGCATGACGGAATAAATGTCAGTTAAAGTACCGCAGCGCTGAATACTGAAAAATGGCCTGGATGGGAAGGGGGTTTAACACCGCGGATGTCAACTGGTTAATTGCTGTCACATAGGGTGGCTTACAAGCCCCCCATGTGATAGCATATTGGTGGTGACAGGTACTCTTTAAGGTGATCCTGGGGGTCCAAAAGACCCCTAGTATCACCTTTACACACTAAATAAGCTATTCAAGTGCAGATCGCACTTCAATAGCTTGTTGCTGGGCTTTATGAGCCCAGCAATGACAGCTATGGGACCGAAAGTGATGTAATCCACATTGCTCCCGGTCCCATAGTACGGGGAGGAGATCAGTGAACGGACTTTCAACGCTCTCCTTTCCAGCTTCCCACCAACACCCGAGATGCTGGTCCCAGGCCCGTAGGAGGGGCAGCGGAGCCCGGAAACATCACAGGGGTGTCGGGCAGGGTGGCCGGTTTACCGGATTGTAGAAGCAATCTGGCGGCAGCTGAGTAGAAGCCAGAATCGCTTCTACTGTAAAGCCGGCCGCTAGCTCTACAATTATGAACAGAGTCCCGGCGGCGTCTGTTTAACCCCTTTAGAATTCATGAGGGGATTATCCCACCATGGGTGGTGAAGGGGTTATTTGCAAAGTGACATTTCATTACGTTCATTAAGCGATGGGAAAACGTTCCTGGCAAAGTACATATTCCATTGCAAAAAGAATAGCCTATTTGCCTTTAGTAACCCTACCCCAAACTCACTTGCATACTCTTGTATATACTCATTACTTACAGTCCAGCATTAGATCCACTTATAATACGTTGTAATGCAATTTATAGCTTTATAATGTCCCACTGTTGTCTCCATTATATCATTGTCTTGGACCACCTAAGACTGCCCTGCCCAGCCTAGCACACTGTAAACAGTAAGAGTAAATCCCACAGCTAGGCCTTTGCAAATGTTCATGTGAGATGTAGTTCATGTGGCCTGCATATCACTAAATGCTGACATATGAGTACTGTGACTATCCTCATATCATTCTGCCATTTTACCAATATTTGCTGCTAAAATGCACAATGAGAGCTTGAAGAAAATCACAAAAATAAGGTTTTAGCTTAATTTAGCTGTAGATCCTCAAATCATCTCTGAATTGGTGCTGACACTGTCCTTCCTTCTGGAGTGGTGGCTACTTTTGTTCCCCATGGTCCCGGTGTGTGTGTTGTAAAGTAGTCACCGCTCCATGCTCGCTCCTGTGATGGACTACAATCTCACATTTAGTTTATTAATTTGTATTGAGATTGAGCTTGAATGCATTTTTAAGGTTTAAATCCTGAGTTTAGTGTCACTTTAAGGCAGGGTAGATACATTTGCTCTAGCAAACTCAATGTCATCCAGTTAGAGTTCAGATCTACTTTTTTCTCTAGGGTATAAAACAAAAGTCAATAGTAAAAATTACAAACTCATGTCTGGATAAAATAATCTTTTATTAATACATATTAAAACATTTTCATTAAAACAATAATACGTCTGTCCACCTTATTTAGTTACAGTCATATTACATAATATGGGTTTCATACACATTAGGACCTGTGAATACCAGAGAATAGTGCAATCCTCTAAATTAGCTTGTTCATATGACATAAAGACTCGACACGTTTCCCAACAGTGCTTCTTCAAGAGTCCTAACAGTCTGTGGACAGTCAGCAGTGTCCGGGGGGAACCAGAAAGATGCATGCAAAAAAACACCCAAGTAGGGGCTTTCCTGGGGGATCAAATCAAAGCCAAACAAGTTACCACCTGGTTGGGCTTCACCCCGTATCACATGTGAATTATATTGCAGATGTACCAATATTACATACTTGTCACTGACCAGGGTAGCTTATTCAGCCAAAATATTCATGTAGTCCTCCCCCAATCCTTCTCCAACATTCACATGGATCATTATATTCTACTACCAAGTAGTGTGAATCAGTCAGGTGGTATGAAATGGCATTCGCCTCCCCCTCCATCTGGTTGGCCGGCCATCCAAAAAATAAATACTCACCTGATCCTGGGTCCTGCCTGGTTTCTAGCCTTGCGGTGTAAGGAGCCCATCTTGTCTAATACAGTGTAATGTACATGAGGATGCTGAAGGACATACCACCGCTGGAGCGGACGGGGAAAGAGGTGAGCTGTCACCTCCGTGGGACCGAGGATCGGGTTAGTATTTCTTCTTCATTGTAGACCCTAGAGAAAAACGAGCGCTTAAACCTTGCAGTGGGGTTACCCATGACTAAGGTTTCATATGCCTGCAATTCTTCTTTATTTAGTTTTTACAGGTATTTATATAGCGCCGACAATTTACGCAGCGCTTTTACATAGCGTACATTCACATCAGTCTCTGCCCTCATGGAGCTTACAATCTAAGGTGACTATATCCCATGCAGACATACAGGGCCGATTTAGACAGGAGCCAATTTTACCTTCCAGCATGTCTTTTGGAGTGTGGTAGGAAACCAGAGTGCCCAGAGGAAACACCCACATGCAAACTCCTTGCTGATAGTGGCCTGTCCGAGATTCGATCCAGGGACCCCCTGTGCTGCAAGGCAGAAGCGCTAATCACTACGCCACTGTGCTGCCTGTACTTTAATATTGCTATTTAAGGAAAATCCATCATGCGGCTATATGGTATCAAATTATGAAATAGCTGAAATGCCATACCAGACAATTCAGTGCTAGCAGCCTAATAGCAGTTATTTAGCAGCTTTGTAAAATTAATTGAGGATCACAAGGCATGGCTACCCCGTCCTTGCATGTTTTATGTCTACAAGTTCATTTGCTTATTGAGTAAGAAGGAAAAGAATGAAGTAAAGACTTTGCTATTTGCAGTACAATTACTCTGGAAGTTCAAAAGTGTATGTTTTTCAAAGCCATAATTACAGCAATAGTAAACTTTAAATTAATTGCAAAAGGCAGGGCTGGCCATAAGGCAGCCATCTAGCTGCTGATGAAATACAAGACCCGGCATGTTCTGCCAGATGCTGGCTGCCAAGACATGCTAGGAAACGGTCTTTTTCTGTGGTCTTAATGTGAACTCTTGCACTCGACACACAGGTACCTGCACATAACTTTACCTAGATGATGAAGTTCCCTGAGAGTGATCTATGTGCCATCTGTTCCAGTATGGTGTGAAGCCTCACAGAAATGTAGCAAGGTGTAGGAGGAGGGAAGAGGAGGGACAAGGTGTCTACTTCTTAGCTAAAGTTGATCACTCTGAGTTTCTTAGCTAACTAAAGACATTAGTATGTATTTTTAGGTGTCTGTTAACCATTCCTGGTGACAGTTCAATAAGAGTAAAGAGTCCCTAGATTTATTTAAAGAGTGAAGTTGTAAGAAGGGGTTAGTGTCCCTTTTAGGGTAGGGACCCACCCTGTCTCCTGCCAGTCTGGGCTGGCCTTCCTGTCCCCTTGCTGGGTATAAATATAGGGGATGAAGCTGCTAGAAGGGGGAGCATGGGAAGAGCAGAGCCATGATGTGTGACAACATGTAGTGGTAAAAGAAACACGTGCCTTCCCCTCAGTAGGCCTCAGCTCATTGACTAACCCCAAATATGGACAATATTATCTTATAAGGTGCAGCTTACGGCTAGCGCACTGGTGGCCTCGTTTTATAACTTTCACTAAAGACAAGCAAGCTCCTGACTAAGCATTCTGTTTCTGGATGAGCTGCGATATGTGTGATGCTGTGATTGGCGCAAAGGAATTATGTATTCTTTTCAATTTAGGGGCTGGAATACAGCAAGGGCAGGTGTACTGGTCGAGGTGTCTCTGCTCGATCGAGCAGAGTAAAACTTTCCCGGAGAAAGTGTTTCTCTCCCGGGCAGTCGGGAGCCGCTATCTATTAGCGTGAGACTCCCGGAGCGTCCAGGAGAGTTGAGCTATCTAGAGATCAGCGTCCCTGGTTACCTTTTAACCAGGGACGCTGATCTGTCTGTGCAAGTGGCCAGAGCCAGCCCTGAGATGACGGCTGGCTCCGCCCAGCAGTCAGTAGCAGGCTGTCCGGCCGTTCGGCCAGCTTCGCCTTTTACCTCGGCTCAGTACACTGTAGTGTACCTTTAATTAAAAATGCTGTAGAAAATGAAAGTTGGCAAGTAAAAGATTTGATCTCATTTCTTGATGTAGGACAATAGTGTAGTAACACGATTAATGGTACCCCCATAGTACCCTGTAATCTTTTTACATTTCTTTAGAAAAACATAAAAACTTTTCCCCCCCATTTAACTTTATCTGGTAATTTTTTTAGGAAAGGGGTTAGGCTACAAGACAATGATCTGAAGAAACAGGAGACAAATGTCAGTAATCCTTGCATAGATGGTTCATATAAAGGTCTGTCTCATGTCAATGAATAGCCTGATTTCATTATTGTTTGGTAGAGTTAGGGCTATCATAGGGTAGGGTTAGTTTTAAGGTAGGGTTAGCTTTATTTTTATTTCTCTAGGACTTCATTTTAATACATTTCAGCAAAAAGCAGGAGATGCAATATTTTTGTTGTACCCCTTGGGGGCAGGGTTGATTTTTGAGATGAAGTCATTTAAAAGTGTCTGGTGTTCTGTCATTTCCAGACCTCTCAAAATACAGGATGGAGTTAGCAGTTATAGGAGACAAACCACAATTCACTCCATCGCTTTGGAGCCTTCTAGATGTGCTAGTAATAAATATAAACTCATGCAGAATTGCCTTTTTATGTTATGCGGCAAATTTATACCACTAACCAACTCTGCAGAGAATAAACTCACACAGATAATAATAATAATGGGTACATACATGTATATCTTTCCACTACTGGAAATGAGTGGTGTTCAGTTTAATGATGGTGTTTTTGTAATGTATGACTTTTCCATACAGGCTGATTGAAGAAGATTTAAATATGCCTTTCAGAGTGAAATGTGAATGCTTATTTTGAGCTCATGTATTAAACAGAAGAGGTGCAGCCATCAGGGCTGTCATCAGCTTCAATACCTCCTGAGTCACTATCCAGGAGCAAACAGGACAATGTCTTAAAGGACTGAACTGGTGTCCTTCATACTTTTTTCAGGTCAGTGACTCATTGCATATTTCAGGACACAGGTCAGAAATCAGAGCTCCCATATTTCTGTTCCTACAGGTAAAAGAGGACACTGTGAGACTGTAAGTAAAATGGCATGCATGCATACCTGCATTTTCTTTGTCTTTCTCAATAAGTGTCTGAGCTGCTCTGCAGACATAGCAGTAGGTTTTCTATAACCTCTGGTTCGACCTCTGCTAGCTAGATATCTCACTGGTCAAGGGTTTTTAACTTCTTCCCTATGCCGCTCTAACCAGTCCTCCATGCATTCTGCCTGCATGTTTAATAGACATTTAGTAAAACCAGCATCAAGTGGTTGATAAATTAACAGGAATATTATGATGGGAAAAGAACCACCCTATTACATGCCTGCCTTTTATATCCAAATGCAGATTATTGCAGCAGGAACCAGGTGGGTCCAGACAGCTGTGGCCGCTCAGCCTGTACAAAGCATGACAGAACGACAGAAGCCACAGCTGTGCGCCGCTATCCTCCTGTGTCTACATATCCAGAAGTTACCTGGGGCTAGGGACATATGACAGGCCCTGGACTCCAACCCTGGATGCAGACAGATTGACATCTGTCCCCAACTGCAGGTAACCGCAGATGTGGCTCCTGCCAGCCTGTCACTACTTTGTACAGGCTGAACACCTGCAGATGTAAAGACCCACCTGTGATTCCTGCTGCAAGAACCACACACATTTTTTTCCCACTCTCTAGGGTGAGGTATCCAAAGTACAGCTATCCAAAGCCATCATCTTCCATGGTTGTTCTGATGTTTCTAAATGGAGAAATGTAAAATCTTATTAGATGCTTTAGGTCAGTTTTAACAACATCCTAACTCTTTGCCCCTCTCAGATAATCTATTTTGGAAAACTATAGATTACAAGAGAATACAGAGAATTCAATCAGACACAAGATTTGCAAGTTCAGTTTTATTGTTAATTGCATCCAAAATGTACAGCTCTTAAAAACATCAATTTCACAATGTCAAACCCAACATAGGCTAGAATAGAAAAAAGTGCCGATTTTTCAAAAATATTTCTTACAGCAAGACTGAGTGCTGTCCTATTATTTATGGAACAGCGATTGTACAAAAGAAACAATTTAATTGTCTGTTCTAAAGTTAGCAAGCCACCCAATCAACAGTTTTCTAAATTGCAAAAGGCTCAGAAAAAAGCAACCTCTTCTTTACAAAAAGATAATGTGAAAAAAATCAAAAACTAAATGCAATTAATTTACAGTAGAAAATGATGTGCTGCGGTCATCCCATGCAACATTTTTTTTCGTACACACATTTCACTGTGAATTCAGAAACTGTGCTAAATGTTATCTATTGTCTTATATGGAACTTGGATGGACATTTGTTTGCTTGTTGACACATACAAACACTAATGAAAGGGAAACATAAAGGGGTCTGCCAGAGATGTGTCATAACAAACAAGACCCCAAACTTGCTGGTGGAATGTGGTATTGCAGTTATGCATTCATTAAAAATACTTAAATGTTTTTAAATACTACCTCTGTACTAGCCTCTCATAATCTTCTACACAGTAGTATTCAGCCTGGGGGAGGAAAAGGCATCATGTTAAGCCAATTAAACTTTACTGCATTGTACAGTGCTGTGAATGGAGCTTTCAGGAGAGAGCACAGAGATGGCCTCATCGGTGAGCTGCTGTTCTTTCACTACCCAATCATAGTCTTGACCAAGCTGTATTACTTTGATTGCAGTGAAGAAAAGTAAATGGTCAGGACTTAGCTATGCTTGCTGGATTACAAAACTGTCTGAATTGAATTAGAATTTTTGGAAGCTGTTCCATTTTTGGTTATAATTTAAAACTGGCAACCAGTGTTATAGACCGCGACTAGACTGAAAGCTGTAATGAATATTAGGTTGTAGAAATAATAGCCATGTCCTCTACTTAGTGTGACTACATATTGCCCACAGAAATACAGGAATCTCCATGAAATTGTTTCATATATATATATATATTCCTGATCTCATTATGTGAGGGAACAAAGCAAGTTCAGAACCTGGTGTTACTAACACCAGAGATTGGGCAGCTTATCAATGCTTAACAGACATCAAGCATTCAAAACTTCCCCACTTCTGCACTATATTCAGAGAAAAACATGAATGGAACCATACTCCTACAGTAGATACACTAGTTGTACAACTCAATTTAAATTTTAAAAGTGCCAGAGAAGATTTAGGCACCAAGTATGTAAACACTGTGGTAGACCACTGCCTTCATGGAGAGGTAAGTATGGACTAAGGTTTGCGCTCTGGGTTAAATTAGCTTAGGAGGTTAAGAAGAGGTGACTGAGGTTTTTGTAGCAAAAGTATAGTTATATTTTAACTTTACCATTAAAAACTATACAGTACAGGAAAATATAGATTTAATTTGATACATTTTGTGGAGCACTATTAGAGTTACATGTGATAGTGCAAATTAGCTGGCCTTACTGTTTAAGTTCAAGAAGACCGTCATTTATTTAAGTGAATTATATTCCCATTTCTTTATCTGTAGGACATGAACCTGTATGAGGTTCTTCTGAAAGCCAACCTGTAGATTGCAGAGTGGGGGTACTACATTTTCAGTATGATAGGACTGCTAACAATTTATACCACCTACCTTCACATTTGCACCTCTAGTACTGCCCAGAACAACCTCTGTCACATTTCAATGTTATTGCTAAATATTCATTTATTCATATCCCTGCACCCATTTCTGGGCCTGAGTGACCTATCAGTAGGCTTGGAATTAATATTTGTGGCACATGAATATGCTCATGAAAAAATACCATCTAAAAGTCCCTATCTGTATAACTTTGAGAGAGCTCCAGGCAGTTCTGGTATGATGATTGTAAAGCTAAGGGGTCAATCATTTCTTTCTGTTGCCTATTTAGAAATCCCTGCAAAAGTTCAATTTAAACCTGGCTATATGAATGTAGGAGTAACATAAGTGTTGTCTTTTGAGAGCGACATGATACAATTATATTATTGTCATTCAGAATGAAGCATGAGATGAATGACTTGAGTTCAAGATTCCACCAAGATAGGAAGATTTGCAGCAGACACCTACCAAGAAATATCACCTAATCTTCGGATAATCAAACCCCCTGTTACCTTTTAAAATTAGTTTTTTAATGACATTTAGAAATAAACATCATGGGATTCATGATGTCAACCTGTCACACTTGCTTTACCTTCAACCTGGCTCAACGCTTTAATAAAGCAACCCTAAACCAATAGGGGCTCCCCTTTGCAAACAATAGCCCAATGCTGAAGTCACTGAATTTAGTACCCCAGAAGAAGGTGCCGGAATCAAGGTGGTTTATGTGTTGTGTAACTTACCTGTTCCCCATGTGGGATGGATAAAATCAGAAGATCCCTGTTGATTATCTTTACACTTTTGTGTACTAGGGGCAGAGGTAGATTGTTTTTTTTCTATTGCATTACTTAGAAATAATAGAAACAAAATAAATATCTGAAAGGGCATGTTCAAGATTATCAAAGACGGAGATGATATGACAAATTGCCAGAGCAGAGGATTTTGAATTATGTGCTCATCTCTAGCCATGAAGTTCAAATAGGTACAACTTGATTTTACAGCTTATGGCAACATTTATAATAATGGGATATTATAACAGCCTTCTCCTATGGGTTTCTTACCATTTTCATAACTAGGGCAAAATTAGGGAAGGGGGAGTTTTGTGCAGCACTGTTAGCACACAGATTCCAGTGCAGTTTTAAGCATTGCTTTCAGTTGCTACTCAGCAACAGAAATTTGGCTTACATAATGACAAATGACTCAAGAAAAGGTAAATGTGAACATTTATTTTAAATACTACTTGTGATTCTACGAATCTGATTTACTTAAAAAGTGGAGTGACATGTTAAAGGCAATGTAAGCAATCTTCTGTGAACCCCTAAAAATGGAAAGATTAATGCAATGGGGAATTGATTCCTTTGTATCATAAGCAATAGGATGAACTTTGTCAGTAATAAATACAGTGTACAATAATGGAAGAGGAAAATGAGGCAAAAAAAACCCCAAAATATTTTCTTTACCAACTGAAACTAGAGTCAGACATATCACAAATCACTGTCCATGCAGTGCAGTATAAAAAAGACTTGTCATCACAAAGACAAAAAGTCAACATCTGAGTAGTGAAGTATCTACACCAAACAACCACACTAACACAAAGTGTAAAAAGACATCATAAGGCCTCATGGGAGCCAAGGATTGGAAGGTGTGATCTCTGGAAATTTGTTAGAAGACAGGATTATAGGAAAAACTCTTGCATCTCCAGTTCTTCTGGATCCATGTCACTGAACAAAATCTTCATTGATCCACCTACTGTATTATGCCTGTGTGCATAAAACAAAACAAAAACAAAAAACAATTAGGGCTTGTATTGCAAAAGACATTACATCAGATTTACCAAGTTGTCTACAATGAACTGTTACACAAGGAGAATCTGCATTCAAACCTGTACTGTACTGTAAAATAGCAACTGGAGAATGATAAAGGGAATCTGATAAATCTTTTGGACCTATTCAGTTCTTCCTGAAACACTGAGATAAATGGTGCCCACATTGTACAAAACTGATCTGATCATTTGGTCACTTAAAACTAGGATATGTTTGAAACAGTGTGGATAGGTGTGTTTGAAAATTACCAACGAATTGCTCTGTATATGGCCAGCAAAAGGGTGGCCGTATATCGGCCCAAAAGCAGCATGTGATGTAGCAGATGTAAAGTGACACTAAACTCAGGAGTTAAATCTTAAAAATGCATTCAAGTACCTTATCAACAAAAATGTATCTCATTTGCGTGTCCCTCGGCTGTAGATCATCTCTGAATTGGTGCTGACACTGTCATTCCTTCTGGAGGGTGGCTACTTTTGCCCAACCCCTTAAAAACAACCCCACACCATAATCCCCCTCCACCAAACTTTACACTTGGCACAATGCAGTCAGGCAAATACCGTTCTCCTGGCAACCGCCAAACCCAGACACATCCATCGGATTGCCAGACAGAGAAGCATGATTCGTCACTCCAGAGAACACCTCCACTTCTCTAGAGTCTAGTGGCGGCATGCTTTACCCCCCTGCATCCGACGCTTTGCATTGCACTTGGCGATGTAAGGCTTGGATGCAGCTGCTCGGCCATGGAAACCCATTCCATTAAGCTCTCTACGCACTGTTGTTGTGCCAATCTGAAGGCCACACGAAGTTTGGAGGTCTGTAGCTATTGACTCTGCAAATAGTTGGCGACTTCTGCGCACTGTGCACTTCAGCATGAGCTGATCCCGTTCTGTCATTTTACGTGGCCTACCACTTTGTGGCTGAGTTGTTGTTGTTCCCAGTTGCTTCCACTTTGTTACATTACCACCAACAGTTGACCTGTGGAATATTTAGTAGCAAGGACATTTAATGGAACACCTGAATCCCATGATTTGGAGGGGTGTCCCAATACTTTTGATAATATAGTGCATTTGTAAGATTTAACTCCTGAGTTTAGTGTCACTTTAAATGATGTTTGCCTCAACTGGCATATGTTTTAGTTAACCTAGGATACACAACAAGGACTTTTGAGACGTACTTGTTATTGAAGCTATTTTCCAATTTTCCAAAAGCTATTTTATTTTTGTTATAACATTTCTGCTGTTAATAGCTGATCATTACCTTTCATTGACAGAATCTTTTAACATGATTGTGACAAATTCATGTATTGACCAAATCAGGATGAAGCCTGCATAAGGGGATTAGGCAGGGTGGGACTTGGTAGAAACTGATGACTGACGTTTGCTCTCTGAAATCCATAAGTCGTGGTTAAAGCTAAAGTCTAGCGAAATACTTCCCTCACTTTCTTTGCAGGTGTCAGACAGACTGTTTCCACAAACTAGACACAGGCAGCAGTAAAAACCTAAAAGAGATTCTAGCTTTTCTCCACTATATCTATAACTAAAATTAAGATTTTTGGCAGGAGTGGTACTCTGTGGTTTCCACCGCTGGCCCTACATCCCTACAGGACAAAAGGGGCCAGGAAACTGACACAACCAGAAGTGTGCCAGATGCTGAAGGTCTTTCAGCAAGCTTAGATCTTTAACACTGCAGTTTGGTAGTGTGGACAGCAGAACTGGTAAATATTCATTGTTTTCTTTGCAGTGTTGGCTTTATTTTGCCTTTTTAAATAGCAACAAAGTCACATTAACAGGGCTTTTCACAAAAGGGTGAAAAGTTTGGAGAAGACAGGAGAAGTGAACAATCTAGGACAACATAGCTGAACTGGAAAGTGAGCTGAATTTTTCCAAATTAGCTATTTTGTCCTCGATTCTTCCCTTCTCCTGCCTTCTCCACACTCTTCACCCTTTTGTGAGTAAACCTGTAAGTGATTAGAACTGAAGTCCTATAGCAGTTGGACCCTGTGTTTAATTCCCACTAGGAGAACTCTCTACATGTAGTATATATGCTTTCCCAATATATGTGTTTTCTCCAGGTGTTTCAGCTCCCCCAAAAAAATCAAAATATACGTATGCTGGATTAACTGGCTTCTGCCAAAATTAGCCATAGAGTTTGTAATGGTATTGTGGTAATAGTAAGGCCTCATGAACCTCAAACTGTGTGTGGGAGAATAGGGAAGTGAGGCTACACACAATGCCACCCTAATTTTCTCCAAATTTGAAACATCAGTAACAAGACTGCCTGATTAAAATACTGGGGTAGTGACCTCATTAACCTATAGCTGAACTCCTCGTAGATCCACACATATTTCATAATCCCTACTGTGAATTCACCTTCCCAAAAAAGGGTTGCATTAATGGAGGAGAAGAAACAACTCCAAACACGACTATATTACAAGGCCCAGAAGGCTAGTAAGACACATTAAACCTCATAGGAGAAAGACGCATCATAGACCTGTTAAAATTGGTATCTAACTAATTATAATTTCATTCTGATAAATCATATGCTGGTTTTCAGATTGTGAAACCTTGTCATACGGAAATATAGATGTACCCAAAATAATTGGCATTGAGGGCATGTTCATTGGGCATAATAAATCACTCCAGCACACCTACAAAATACCCCTCAGACCTTTTGCGTGGGATTAGCTCTGCAACACCCTGTCCATAGGGACAAGAAAGATAGCAGCACAAGTGACTGGCAGCTTTCATTTGACCATTGCATCTATTAAGGAATACTAAGATTCCTAAATTATAACTCCGCTCTCCGTGCTGCCAAACAGACTTATTTTGTTACTCTCATTAACAAACTCTCATCCACACCTCGCCAACTCTTTTCTACTTTTAACTCTCTACTTCGTCCTCCACCGCCACCTCCCACTAACTCACTCACTGCCCAGGACATTGCCATTCACTTCAAAAACAAAATAGATACAATTCGGGATCAGATCGCCACTGTGCAGTCACCTTCCCCTATTCATGTGCCAGACCCTCCTTCACACTTGTTACTCTCCTCTTTTGACCCCGTCACCACAGAGGAGGTTACAAAGCTTCTCTCTGACACCCACCTGACCACTTGCCCCCTGGACCCTGTTCCCTCACCGCTACTTCGGTCACCCTCATACTCTATCCTACACTCTCTTACTCACATTTTCAATCTCTCACTCTCTACTGGAATCTTTCCCTCCCCTCTGAAGCACCCCAATACCTAAAAAACCCTCAATGGACCCTACCGACCTCAATAATCTCAGACCAATCTCCTTACTCCCATTCCCCTCCAAACTCCTAGATCGCCTCATCTACAGCCACCTACGTCGCCACCTCGCTGATCACAACCTTCTTGACCCATTACAATCTGGCTTTCGCCCCCAACACTTCACTGAAACCGCCCTCCTAAAACTCACTAATGACCTACTCACTGCTAAAAGCAAAGGCCACTATTCCTTACTCTTGCTATTAGATCTTTCTGCTGCTTTTGACACTGTTGAGCACCTGCTCCTCCTCAAAAAACTCCACTCACTTGGCCTACAAGACTCTGCTCTCTCGTGGTTCTCCTCCTACCTATCTATGCGCTCCTTTAGCATCATCTACAATTCTAAATCCTCCCCTCCTCTTCCTGTAGGGGTCCCCCAAGGCTAATAAATACTGTATAATAATATAATATAATAATAATAATAATAATATATGAGAACCAGCGACTGTTGCAATATGAGATTGGACTTAATCTCAAATTGATCCGAACACATCACTACAGACAATTTTAAAGGTCAGAATTGCAACAGTGCATGCTGTGAAAGGTACATGTTTCCATTAAAACATGTGGTGGTGGCTATCGTATGTGGGTCACTCTCAGTCTGCTGGTGCTTAGACTGTTGTCCTGTGAGCTGAAATATCTTTGTGGTGAGGCTGAAAGTTTATCTGTCACAGGTATGACCATGGTAGAAGTTTATCTGGGGTAAAGACTAATGTGAAGATGTATGTGTTCTGTAAAGCATTGTACAATCTTATAATACTGTATACAAAAAGTAAAAATAGATATGAATCCATATGCTGCATTGTCATAAAAAATCCCAGAAAATGTACTGCAGAATTAGCAAAAAACAGCATTAAAGTACAATTCTTGTACATGGACAATGCAGTTTTAGGCTATGCAAATTAATTTTGAAATAATGGGATTGGTGGTGAAGAACTCCAAACCTTTTGCAGCTGTCAGATGTGGGAGCCGGCAGCAAATGTGCTGACTCTGCAGTAAACATCTCTACTAATATTTTGGCCTACTTACATACTCATACAGCTGCCCTGAGTTCCGCTGTCTAGATGACCTTTGGTATTCTGTTAATGATGTCAGTTATTTAAATAAATAAAATTATAGCTTGAGATTTAAGAGATAAACTGTATTTATATGGTTATCATTATTCTTCAAAAAGAAAAAATAATGTTAATGCCTCCCTCTAATAATCATAAGGCATGCTTATAAAAATTAAATTTTTAAAGGATTCAGAAAATGACAAGGTCTCTTTATTCCTTTGTTGGCAGGACACAGAAAATCTGGGGAAGAAACGAGCATAATGTATGTGCAGATGTCCATTTAGGTTTTCTCATTAAGGATGATGGATCATGCATTGAGCGTACACCAAGCACATTAAACTGTCGCATCCACATGTTTTCAGTTTTTCCCATGTTTTCAGAAGGTCTGCAGATGTTTCTGCCAGAGAGTAACTTTTAGGTTATGTTGGAGACATCCAAGTGACAGAGAGATATAAATGGATAGATATGGATTAATAGATGGATATATAGGGGTTTATTCACTAAGCTGCCATAGGCAGCCGTGAATGACCGACCTAAAGCGAAGTGAGCCAAATGCTGTTCGGCCATTCACTTAAGGCTGGTACTGCTTACTTCAGCCGTATATCGGCTGAAATCAGCCGTACATCAGGTGGGTTCACGTGGCTTTGGGTCGGCCGAACATGCCCAGCATGTTCGGCCGACCCGAAGTGCAGGAGGAGTTCGACTCAGCCGATCCAACATCTGGATCGGCTAAGCCGAACCTCCGGCAGGCTACTCGCTGCTGTTTGGTCTATTCTTATAGATGCCGAACAGCAGTGAGTGAATAGCCGAATGCCGCTGAGCGGCATTCGGCTCGGCTGTTCTGCTTGGTCCCTCTGAGGGACCGAGCAGAACAGAAAAATAGTTTAAAAAGTCCAAAAAAATAAATAGAAAACGATTGTGCGGAGCTAGCAATGACAGTTAGCTCCGCCCAACAGTTTTCTATTGGCCGGCGGTTCTGCTGCCGTCAAGAAAAAAAAAACCTCTCCCGGGAGAATAAAGAAAAAAAAAGAAAAAGCAGTGTTTCTCTCCTGGGCGGCCGGGAGACTCCCGGAGCGCCCGGGAGAGTTTGATGTCTGGAGATCAGTGTCCCTCCGCCCAGCTGTTAGAAGCAGGCTGTCGGCCGGCCATTGGCCAGCTTCGGCTTTCAGCGCGGCTGAGCTGAGGCATATGCCTTGGGCTCGACTGAGCCGCTCGGCTAAGTTTGGGAGCTGTACGGGCTATTGTGAATAGCCCGTACAGCAGCCCTTCGGTTATACTGAACCGAAGGGGTCCTGGGGCCGAAGCTAGTCGAAGGATCGGCCGAAGCTACGGCTAGATCCTTCGGCTGCTTCGTGAATAGACCCCATAATGTTGTATATCCATTACGTAGTGTACGCAAACAACTTTTAGCTCTGAAAAGGCAAAATGTTTTCTGAGGCGTTTTAGTCTGCCTCTGATTAGTGGACGCATCTGGAAGGTGTTTGCTGCCTGTTACAGACTTCTCCTGGTCAATAAGGAAATTGCAGCCTGAGAATACTTGATAAAGGGGTCCATTTACAGGTATAGGATGGTTCAGTTATTAAGTGTCTGCATCCTTTTCTCCTATATCCAGGACTTTTTCCAGCAGAATGACGTCTGCTCCCCTAGCCCTTTGGAACTATGGAAAGAGCCTGGGAAGACCATGCAAATGGCAGGTGCTTCCTGGTCTTTTAAAAAAAAATCCAATACATATCAAGATACTTCTGTAACTATAAAAGAGCCTGTGCAAGCTTGAGAGTGAAAGAAAGGTGACCTGTGAGAGGAATGTGGGGCTATGTCCAGTTGCACCTGGAAATTAGAAACGCACAGTGGTTTAGGGCATGTTCACATGCCTTCCAGTGCATTCCAGCTGGAACGCACTGGATTGCATAATTAAACCCTGCATTCTGGGATGGGAGGGGGAGTGGAGGTGCCATTCAAGTCAATGGCACCGTAGCCACGCCTCCCGTCCAGCAGTGCGATCACCTGCACCAAAACGCGTGGCACAGCAATTCCCACAGTGCGATCACAAACAATAGTGCATTATTTTTGTGAGACTAGTGATAACAATTGTTTTTGTGAGCAGTTATATATATAACATTATTTACACATGTTATATATATAACTGCTCACAAATGTTTTCTCACACCTGTAGATATTTGATCAAAAAATCTTTTTACCTCACCTCACAAAGCCCACACTGACGTGTACACCAAAGACACTAAACACTTGTAAACCAATTACAGATTATCCAACCATAGAGCAAGGTCTGACATTACCTGACTAATCCTAACCACCACTCAATGGTCATAAAATAGCTTTGGGTAACTTTTATTAACAATCTTAAAGCAAACTCACTAATCCACATATTATATGGTTCATTAAAAGGAGCATGCAGTAATCTTATTTTAACCTTTATGATTTGGTTATATGTTTGGTCAAACTGGACCCAGATGTGTTTCATAAAAGCCTAGGCAGCATGACTGGATGACCTACAGAAGAAGTTCATTATAGTATATATAGTCAGAGACCTAAATGTAGCAGCTTTTTCTCCTCAAGTCAAGAAGGCCAAGAACCCTTTAACATATCATAGCCAGAGCATACCATTCATTCTAGGGACACACAACAGCAACTGAATGCCATCTGTCTAGACATGGAACATCCAGTTTCTGCTGAGGCTGTAGACATACATGGTACTTGTTTTACTTAGTAAAAGCAGCAAATGAAAATCATCTTGTACAAGGATGTGTTTGTGGCATCTACACAGGTGTTTATTTCAACTATGTGGTGGTTTATCTGTTAGTAATAAGACCAGTGTATTGGATGTCAACAACACCAACATTTCCAGAATGGGAATTTCTGACCTCCAGTGAGGAATAAAAACATTTGTAAACAATGTGACTTTTGTGACTGTTGTACATTGTTCTTAAATAGATATTATAAAAGCATGCAATTACATGAGCATTGTTATTATGTTATAATACCATAACTTTAGTCAACAACTGTACTGATATTGTCCAAATAATCTCGAGGACATGGGGTTGATTTACTAAAGGAGTATAAGGCGTCTACTTTTTGTGCAGTGGATTTCCACTTAGCTTAGTGAATGTATTAATTTTTTTACAGGGTTATTCACAAAAGGAAGAAGAGTTTGGAGAAGACAGGAGCAGTGAATAATCGAGGCCAAAATAGCTGATTTGGAAAAAGTATCTAATTCAGCTCACTTTCCAGTACAGCTGTGTTGTCCTACAGGTGAAACTCGAATAATTAGAATATCATGCAAAAGTAATTGCAGTAAGTTCTGCAAAAGGGGCCCAAACCAAGTACTGAGTACATATGCATGCTTGTACTTTTCAGAGGTCCGATATTGTTCTATGTACAATCCTTGTTTTATTGATTGCATGTAATATTCTCATTTTCTGAGATTGTGGATTTGGGGTTCTTGGGGTTTTCATGAGCTGTAAGCCATAATCATCACAATTATGACAAATCACGGCTTGAACTATCTTGCTTTGCATGTAATGAGTCTATCTCATATATTAGTTTCACCTTTTAATTCTAATTAGTGAAATAAATGAACTTTGCACGATATTCTAATTATTCGAGTTTCACCTGTATATTGTTCACTTATCCTGCCTTCTCCAACCCCTTCACCCTTTTGTGAATAGACCTGTTAATTTTCTTTGCACATGACTGGCTACTCTCTAACTTTCACTTAGCTTCACTTCATTTACTAAGCTAAATGTATATTTACTTTCCAAAGTGAACATGTGCTAATCCTTTAGTAAATCAACCCCAGAAGATTTAACAAATGGATGCCATTAGAGTTTCAAAATGAATGTTTTTTTTTCCCTTTTTTAAAATGAGTTTTTACTTTAAGTAAAACAATTTGAAGAAAGGAGAAACCAATTGTTCTCAATATAAAAAAAGAAACTATACATTGTGATAAAGATGCCTAGAGAATCCAGGGTATGGTCTAGAATTGGATATACTTGACACCCAGGCTGGGACAATTTGTGTGGTAAAGAGCTATAAAGGTTAAAAAAAAACCTTTGCCAGGAGTACAAATTCCTTTGCTTTGAGGGCTCTGGGTTCTTTTATACTGGAGAAAATCACAGGTGGCTTAAAATTGTGTGTGTGTGGAGAAGGGATAGCTTCTGTCTGTCAGTGCTTAAAGACCGGAGATTGTGTGTCCCTGTGAGGCCCATCTGTGCTGTTAACAGACAGAGCCTAGACTTGTCAGGACACCTGCATTATGCTTGTGACTCTGCCCTAATTGGGAAGAAACCAGCTTTGTTGGATAAATGAAAGTAAGTGCAACCACCCTAGAACTAAGAGCCCTGATCTAAGATGCCTGCACATGATCTGTACCTCTTACAAAAAAGTAGCAGGCAGAAAATTAGCAGTTCTTGCCTATCCTTCCATAATAAATACTAATTCTGAGGTGTACAAAGCGTCATGAAACACAAGTCTGGAGCTAAAGCAAAGAATGTAATGAATGTAACACCTTCTTTCCCCAACCTTCAGGAGAGTACAAATTCACTACTGACACATTGTAAATGTAAACAGAACTTTACGAGCTCCCGTCCACCATAATATGTCCTGGGCTTGCACTATCCAGGTTTGAGAATTCTGGAGGTGACTTTCCCACACATGACAGGAAATGTAGTTTCCATTCACATCATCTGTTATATGACTCTTGCTGAGCAGAGACCGAGAGTCATGCCAAGATGTAGCATGCCGCAAGATGGATTTATGACAAGGTCTTCTCATTTTATATGAGGCAAAGCAGCACAGCCAAATCTACATTACTGGGCCTGTCAGCAAAACTCTCTAAAAGATGCGCACTACTAATTGCAATGGACAAAATTTGGTTGGCCTTCTTACTTGATTTATATTCCAGTTAAAGATGATTTCAAAAGAGCATGCAAATGAATGCGCAAACACCAAAAAGAGAAGAGAAGGGAAACCTCTATAATCAGCAGCACCCCCACATACCATGCATGATTAGGAAGAAGATCTTCAAGCAATGCACTAGAGGAAAGTTTGGCGCAGCAGACAAAAGATTCCTAGAGAATTGTAATATAATGGTCAGTACATGCAGCATGCAGCATGCTTAAAATACAGTACATATATTTAAAAAACACGCTTTCTGTTTCTTTGGCTCATGAATGAAATATGTCACAGGCAGTGTACAATTTTATTGCCAATATTTCTAATTCAAAATCTACACATAATAGGCCTGGCCCAAAATCAGACTGTACCTTGAGGCATCATAGATCTCCAATAGCATACCCCTTTCTAGGAAGGCTAAGTCTCCATGCTCACTGTAATCCAGTACAGCTTGGGAAATTTTGGATTGATTTTAAATATAACATGATAAATCTGCCCTAGAGGAAATTGATTTAAACATAACCTGGCTATGTTTCACTTAACATATTATATCTAAAGCTAAAACATGTTTCCTTTTTTTGGTTTTGGATAGTATAGCCAGTGGTTAAAACTCTGGTCAGATTTTATTTGCCTTGCCCCTGCTGGAAGACCTCTTCTCACTTCTTATCCCAGAGACATAACAGGAAGTGAGGGGAAATCTCCCAGAATGAAAGGAAATATTCCTTAAAGGAGAACTATGAGGTGATTGATTTCCACTTATCCTCATAGTTAGAGCTGACATGACTTTGAAACTGTCACATGTCGGCTCTATAGATCGGGAAGTTAGCGGACACATACCGTCGCTCGCTCACTTTCCGATCATCTCCCTGCAGAGAGCGGTGACTGTCAGTCATCGCTCCCCACAGGGATTGGCTCTGCCTCTAGATAGGCAGAGCCCGGTGTCAATCAGCCAGCTGGTAGGATCTTGACAGTATTGTTGGGATCTGTCCCGGCTGCAGCACTCTCAGTATTTAGCTTGCAATAGCACGCTATATACTGAGCTTTGGGTCACGGGAGGATGTTAATATATGTCCTCCCATGACCCTAAAGAGAACTATGGGATAAAAATACCCCACAGTTCTCTTTTAACTACACCTCTGTGCCAGAGTTGGAAAGTAGGGTATACGTGGCTCTATTTTTTTTGATCAACCTGCAGGCTGAATGAAAAAAATAGAACAGATTCCTTCATAGATGATGAACAGTGTAGATGGATGAATGCCTTGCTGGATGATCTAATGATCGACTCCTGCTGTATCGGCCCAAACTGGCTGTACAACCCAAACATTTTTTTTTGTAAAGTGATGAACAGATTAGGCAAGTGTAAAACTCCCTGTCAGGTTTTCTTGTTGTTTCTGTCACTGTTGGGGAGATTCACAATCTCTATTCTTTTGGTGACCCTTTTCTATGGTACAGAAAGTGATAGGAAGTTAAAAATTTCAGAGATATCACAGTAACAGAAGAGCAAGGGGAATTGTCTATTAGGGGATTTTCCCTTTCCTTAGAGAGATTTTCCTTTTACCTAATGTTTCCTGTGTCCCTGGTGCATGACGTTCTGGAAATTGTCCCTAAGGGACACAGCAAAAAATACCTGATAGGGATCCTAACTATTCCTTTCTCCATCTAAAACTAAGTGGAAAAAAAATTGCTTTGACTTTACGTACAATTTAAAAGGTAATAGTGACTAAGGTGGTCAAGCTTTGCATGGCCCCCATCTTTGATTTCATCAGGGAAGGGGGAATTATTTCTACATTTTAGGATCATAAAATAATAAAAGGAAGAACGGGGCTTGCAGAGTGCCCAAGAAACCAATCCTATAAATTACATGCCTATTCCCTTCTCCAAGCAGTAGCTCCGCCAATCCAAATTAAAAGGATGATGCATGATGGTGTCTGTAATGTGAAGTCATAAGTGTAATATTGTTCATTAGTGCTATGTGTTGCATATAATGTCATGAAGTGCATTATGTTCTCCAGCGTGCATTGTTTGCAATATTCACCCAGTTGTGCTGGCTGCAATGTTCTTTGTGATGTCCAGGGTGCTGTGTTCTACAGTTTGAGGCATGCTGGGTGCAGTGTTCTGCAGTGTAAGGAGTGCATTATTCTACAGTTTGACTTGTGCTGGGTGCCATGTTCTGTATTGTGAGGAGTGCGTTGTTCAGCAGATTGTGCAATGTTGGTTGTGGTGTTTTGCCATGTGAGTTGCAAAATGCGCAGGGGAATGAGGTGTGAATTGTTCTGCAGTAGGGAGCATGCTGGGTGCAGTGCTTTTTCGTAGATGTGCAATGTTCTACAGTTAGATTTGTGCTGGGTGTGATGGTGTAAGGAATACAATGCAATGCAGTTGTGAGATATGATGGGTGCAGCGTTCTTCATTATGAGGTGTGCTGGGTATAATGTTCTGCAGAGAAAGATTTGTCGGTTGCAGGTAGGCAGCAATTAAAGGCTACCACTTCACTTTGTCTGTGTGATTCCTCTTAAAAGCTGGTAAGAAAAACCCATTCATGAGGGGATGTACTTGTACTTGTACTTGGGCCTGAAAAAGTGGCATCGGGACATCCCTAATGACACTGCTACTTTTACAAAGTGGTAACTGAATTTCCAAAGGCATTTGGTGCACACAACGTGGATTTTTATCCTCTATGACAATGGAGGATATATATTTAATACATATATAAATGAAAGGCTTTGTGCCTTGAGTTTAGCTTTAAATATACCATTAAACGTGTTTTGTTATATCTCTTCTATAACTGCAAAAAATACCTGTTATAAATTTTGTGAGCTAACTTCCTGTGGTCTCTGGGTGTGCAACACAGTTATCATTTACACTGTTCCCAGCTCACACTATGGTCTACAAATCATCTCCCCTTGTTAGGGAAAAGAGGAAGAGGGGAGGGGAGATAAAGTACATTGAGTGAGCATTGTCACTCTAGGACAGTATGGAACTGGCAGGATAACCAGGTAAAGAAGAATCAATGCAGCCACCACATCTAAGGACAGGTAAACTGCAATATAAGTGAAATAATTACAATGACTGAGTTCAAAAAAGAAAAGTAAATATTGGCTTGTATATCCTGTTTTGGAAGGAACAGTACTTTTCACTTACAGTTTTGTTCTTTCCTTTTCCACTGTTTGCAGGTGATGCCTTTGTATCTGTTGACTTTCTGCCTAATGAGGAAAAAGACAGTGATGATGAAGATGACGATGATGATGAAGGTGCTTTGACATTGTTTGCAGATTGAGAGTTATTGTTGTTATTCTGGTTGTTGCTAAAAGTTTCCATAATAGATCGAAAAGCACCAAATGTCCTTTTCTGCTGTTCCCCTATTTCACCATTCGATGAAGCTTTAGAAGGAGTCTTTCCACCATCTTTATCTTTACTTTCATTATCTACCTCAATCTGTTCTACTTGAACAACAGGGTCTTCAAAAGTCACCCTGAGTTTCAGGTTTTGAGAAGTCTTACGTTTAGAGGATGGGGATTTTAAAGCACTTTTTGGGCTTGTTGTCTTCTGTGCTGAAGAGCTGTTGGAAGAAGAAGATTCTGAAGACTGAAGTATGTTCCCTGATTGGTACTGAGGTTCATAGTCTGGATCACTGCTTTCTGATGTTGGCGATGGACTCTGGCCATCCACAGACTTGGATTTGAGTCCCAAAGCAAACCTCCGTCCTGCGGTGTTTGACTGTGTATGTTTTTTAATCATCATCTGAAGAGTTTCTGAGTTTTCCACACTTTCTACTATAGGCTGTGGCCTTGGTTTGTCAATTTTTCTAACTGGTGTATTCTTCTGATCCTCTGAGTTATTGGAATCTGTGTCAGACTCACTGAGAGACCTCTGCATAATCTGCCTTAGGCGAGCCAATTTAAAATCTCTTTTCTCCAATGGCATCCGTTTCCCACTCCGATTTCCCAGCCCATCCTGAAATTCCAGTGACAGTTTTTCAGGACTAGAAACATTGTCTGCTAAGTCCTTTCCTAATAGCTGCCTTAGAATCTTATCAGATTCTTCATCAAGGGTTCTACACCTGAGTCTGTTGGGAACTGATGTACCAAGTGACTGATAGCTTTCATGAATACCATTCAGTTTGTTTTTCTGTGCCATATCTTCTGATTCCAGGACCTTCCTCTGAAGGCTTCCAGATGCAGGGGAAGATGGTGAACTGTAACAAAAAAACAAAACAGCTTGATGTATGGCTTATTACATGATTCCCCTTACATTTAAGTCTAAAAACGAATGTGTTGCAAACATTTCTCATTCCCAGATACTATTTTGTAGTTTAAAAAAAAATATTATTCATACAAGTGACTTAATTTGTACATGGGTCATTATCAATCAACCAATATTCACTAGAACCAATGTAAGTGGTACACGATTTTAGTGTGTTGCTTTCTTATTTAACTCTTTAAACTAATTACTATAAGTCTATGATCATTCATATAGATGTTCCTGATTTTCCTCCACCACTCTGGAACAAATGTAAATATCAGAAGGGCTTGGTAGAGCAATTGTTAATGGAAGCTACATTAACCTATAGTTAAAATGTCCCTTTAGGTCTGCTTTATCATTGTACCCTGTTTACTGATTTTGCTCTGTGCTGTGTAGGCCTCTTAGACAGATTTTTATAAGTGGTACTCTAACAGGTTTTCGCTTTGGGAAGATTTTTGAACTTATTTGTTAAAGGAACAATCTAAACAATCAATCACCATAGTGCTACTGCATACTTTATGTTGTACACTATTTTTTAGACCACAGGAAGCTGTCCCTACCATCAAAGGGCCAGTTGGTTGTGTTTTACTCCCAGGCCCACAGTAAACCATCCCTACCACAAAAGGCCTATTTGGTTAGATCTTGCCCCCAGGTGTAGCCCACAGGAAGCTATCCCTCCCATGAAAGGGCCAGTTGGTTGTGTTTTCCACCAAGGCTTAGCCCACAGGAAAGCGTCACTACTTTGAAAGGGCCAGTTGATTGTGTTTTCCCACCAGGGCAAATGTTCCCAGTCCTTCTGTGATGTCCATGGAGTTCTGTGCAATCTACACTTATTAATGTACTTCCTGCATACATACTTTAATGTAAAATATATGTAAACATATTCATTAAAAACAGATTGACTACAATACCTCCTAAAACAAATTTCTGTATTATAATAATAGCATTTACATTCTCTATATTTTTCATGATAATAAGACATGGACAATACGTTATTTGATCTAGCTAGCCAAACCCCCAAACCCTACTGCCCTCACATGATTTGCAGGGTTCTTCTCCCAGCAGGCTTCTATACACAACTGAACACAGCTGTATGTGTGGCTCTGCCCAGGATCTGTGAATGTAAAGACTACAAGTCTGATCTGCCGCTGTGGTAAAGGTACTTATAGATGTCAATGGACCACAAGTGTGGTGACATCACTGCACTTGTAGTCCATTGATGACTTCCTCCAGCCCCATGACAGAGGGTCCATACCAAGGTCAGGGAAATACCCTGCATGGCTAGGGGACTAGTTTGCAGGAGCAAACAAATGCACACTTGTTTTTGTCAATGTGGGTGCATTTATTAATTTATTTTGCAAAAGGTGGACTATGTCTTCAATGTATGTGCTGCACTAAGCAGTGAATGCTCTGATATACCCAGTGACTACTATTCCATTTGTACAGTATTCATCAGTATTCTGAATTTGGAGAAAGAATAACCACAATCAGTATCTTAATGTAGGTTTTTTTTGGTATTGCTACTAAATAAATGAACCCTTCTGAAAATGATGGTGCATATAATGTTTATTTATTACAGATTTACTACTGATACTTTGTTGGAATTGTAGTTTATATAATATCCTATTCCAGATTTCAGTACAATATGAAGAGCATTAGAAAAATATTCACAATGTTCCATCTCTAGCACCTTGTTAAAAAGTCTGTGTATCTGGATTACATATTGATGAATTGTCCTCTTACATCCAACCAGTTCTGTGGTAGGATATTCATAGGAATCAAGTGTAGGACCCTTCCCAAGCTCAACTATCAAATTACACTATTGCATGTTGGACCAGAAAGACTCGATTTGATGAGCAGTCCAATCGACTTAATGGTGTGCTATGAAGCTATGGAATCCTTGCTCAACGTGCTAAATAAACAGTCCCTATATTACAAGACATATAAGTGCATTTCAAGATGTGAAATTCTAGCTCGTGATAATGTACACGTAATCCTCACAACTTCAAGAATGAGGTTAAAAAAACTGAGCACAGACCAATATCTAAATTCATCACAGCAGAGGTCTCTGTTCCCCTTACATAACCAACACTAAGTTACTTACCAGAAATAAAGTCTGCGATTTTCAAAGAGAAAATGCACAGCTACATGGTTAATTAGGTAAAAAAAAAACATGTATGTCAAGTTCAGAAACGTAAAAACTTCACTTGTTTTAGTCTGGGTTACTGTTGGCAATTTTGCCTCATAGTGGAGGGGTGCTATTTTACTGATATTTCTGATTAGCCTATGCAGCAACACATGAATAACTTACCTGCTGAACAAAGTATAGGTAGAAGAATTTAGATAATGCTTCCTTCCTTCGGGCATATTGTCAACAAACACTAGCCCTCTGCTGATGAAACCCAGAAGCCCAGACTATCTAATACATTTAATGTTTCGGTTCAGTAAAAGCCATACAAAGTTTTAAATTAAGAATACACCGATACCAGTATTTATATTTAGTTACTCGCCGATACTGGGTACCGATACCGGTACTTCCGGTAGTATGGAGCTGGCTTCCCGGGCAATCAGAAAGCTGGGCAGCGTGTCATTACCCGCCCTGGGCTTCTTGATTGCCCAGGAAGCTGCCGCCATGCTGTTTGGCTGGCTCTAAGCTGATTGGCTGGGAAGCATGGAGCTGGCTTCCCGGCCAATAAGGAAGCAGGGACACAGATCATTACCCGCTGCCTGGCTTCCTGATTGGCTGAAAAGCTGGCTCCATGCTGTTTGGCCGGCTTCATGCTGACTGGGTGGGAACAACACCGAGCCGACCAAACAGCATGGAGCTGGTTTCTCGGCCAATCTGGAAGCCAGGATGCGGATAATGGCATGCCTCTTCCTCTAACTGGAGGTTACGGTATCGGGATACGTATCAGAGCATTTGGGCGAGTATGAGTACTCTCCTACATACTCAGTATCAGCACTGATACTGATACGAGTATCAGTGCATCCCTAGTTTAAAGCATAATTTTGGGATTGCTCCATCTTTTTCCTGCCAATATCCTTTCAATATCCTCTCACCATCTGCAACTGCACTGTATATAATATATTTAGTTCACCTTCTTCTTTAGCCCAAAATATATTTTTTATCAATTGTGACATCATCCATTGTGCCTGCAAATGCCAATGATCTCCTGTGGCCAAGAGCATTGATCTAAGCGTGCCCTACATCACTTTCTAAGTACTTGAGGCGCACTTCATGGGACTACATTTCCAATGAGCACTGAGGACTGTAGCATGTGAGGAGGGCTCATATAAAACAGAAAAAAGCTGTCCGCACACCAGATTCCAATGGAATAATTTATTGAAGCTTGTCCCATACCCCTGGTGTCCCGCCCCAGATTCACCCCTTTAACACGTTTCACCAAATCACGGGGCTTAGTCACAAAATATGATTCTACAACTAAGCCAGTGATTGGGGGAAACATGTCAGAGGGGGAGGACCTTGGGCAAGACACCAGTAATGTGGTACAAATTTCAATAAACGATTCCACCGGAAACCGGTGCTTGGTCAGGTTTTCTCCTGTTTGTATTGGCTCACAATGGGGGGGAAGTGCTCCCAACAGCAAGCATCCGTCTCATTCCTTCCAGAGCCATGGAGAAAAAGTGCTTCTTTTGTGTGTTCTCCTTGCATGTGAGGTGGGCTGCTATGCCGTTAGTTCTCTCCCCCTCTGTTGCGGGCTACCTAGCCACAGACTAGAACTGTCAACTCTAGGCTGCCCTGACTAAATGATGTTACAAAGTCTGCTTAAACAATCAATCACGCTGTTCAAGGGGAGAGAGCAGCAGTGACCCAAAAGTTGCTTGATTCTTTGAATAAAAAGATTAGCAGCAGTGGCCCATCATCTAGAACAGAAATGGTGGCCTTGGGCAAAGTTTAATAGATTTAGGTATAAACTGTGAACTATTGAGGAAACCAGTAGATCAGGCAAGCCACGGGATGGCTGAAAGGTTAGCCTGCAGTTTTGCCTGGAGTTTAGCTTTCAAAGACCCAGCGGGTGGAACATTGCCTTAAAGACCTGAGATGCAAAAACAGCATTTACCTAGAAGTTTCCCTTTTTTGGAAAGGATTACGTACATTCATTTGGTAACTTTACCTGATGTCTAACTACTGGTAATCTGTATTGCTCTCACACTATCTTTTAGTAAATATAACTATCAAGCCTCTTTTCTGCTACAGATCTTTCTTGCCATTAGTATCAAATGTGGCACATTTTTCATACCTTAACGCCTATACAATAAAGAATCCCCTCATATACTGTAAAAAAATATATTTCTGCCATATGTGGCTCATGGACCCTGCCCTTGAAATAATCCTTGCAATAAAAATAGATTTCTTCAAATCTTTACCATGATCTGAGATATACACAACTTCAGTTATGCCTTTTTTTTCAGTCCAGTTTTTCTAATCTATTTCTAAATTGGAAAACCCAGCTTTTTTTTCATTTGAATTCAATTGAGATTTATTCACATCCAATATCCAGTTTTCCATGGTCTCATAAAAACGGCTGTTAATTACATAAAACCTATCCTACATGAACCCATGGTAATTCTCTGTTTTAAGAGTATTCTCTAATGTGTATTTTTTGCACATTATCTCTTAGCATGCTTTCAAATATTTTTTACAAGACAGAAGTCACTATCATGTTGTCTTGAATCCAGTTTTTTTTTTTACTATACTTTTATCCTTAAGGCCTCATTCACATGTGCAGCTGAAGGAACACAAGTTCTTAGTTTAGACGTGTCTAGATGCGTTTGTGTCCCAATGTGTTTAGATGCATACAAACTTTTCTAGCTCTGTATGCAATCCCAGAATACTTCATTTCAATACCAGATGCTTAGATGCTTACATGTGTACACGTATAAAAAATGCTGTATTCACAGGCCTCGGATGCAGCTCTGTTCCATTTTTTTGGGACGCTGCTGCAAGGAACATGGCTTCAGACACAGCTGTGTTTATGGGCCCATAGATTTGTACATACTGCATTCAAATATGTACAGAAATATAGGCTTTATGCATTTATGCATTTTTTTTATGCCTGTGGCAATGAGGCTCCTTTGTTAAGGCAGCTATTTCAGATCTCTGTGATTATATTTCCTAATGAATCTTTTATGGAATAATAAGATTTATTTTTAAAGTTTATATATTGCAAAACTTTTTGGATTTCAAAAAATATTGTTAACATTAGCTTAAATGCCACTGTTTTGTGATCCACAATCAGTTGTCTTCTGGGTTGCATGACATCCAGTTTCCTCCAACAGACTCCCTTTGAGCCCAGGCCACCATGGACACAAACTCCTGGTGGTGTTTCATATGGCTAGCCTATCCTAACAGTACTACTGTACAGAATGGCGCATACGTCATTATATGAGCGTCCTGCTATGCCAGAGAAGAACAAAGGACTTGTGAGGTCACATGACTAGCTAAAAGACTGCAGGGTTTAAAATATGTATAAAGGGATTTGTTTTTAATTTAACAAAAAGAGCTTTAGGGACAAAGACGGGAGGATGTATAGTCTTACGAAGTTGGACATTAAAACTGATTTAAATAATATATATTGTAGTTTATGTGTTTTGTAACACCAGACATTATCAAACCAGAAGACTCATTACTTGCAAGTTCTTTTATATAATATTTATAGCCCCTTTTATTTAATATTTTATAGGACAACATGATGGTCACATTCTTTATGGATTCCAAATTCTCCCCACCCACTCTGAGTGTACCACATAAGCATACATCATAATTAACCCCTTCATGACTGACGACGTACAGTGTACGTCGCCAGCATCGGGGCTGTTTAAAGGTCTGTGATAGTTATACGAATATATAATTAGCTATTTCACTTTAAGTTTTACTGGTTTCTTCTGCATTAACTGGGGTTTTTAAACATGAAGGAAATCTTCTTACAGCTTTACTGCCTATGTAATGAAATCTTCCACCTCCATTGTCAAGTTCCCATGTTTCCCTTCAATGTTATGTTTTTCATATGGACAACCTCTGATACAGTTTGTGAGGAAATGAAGTTTCCTGTCAAGCAAATCGTTGTTTCCTTATTTCTGTTATCATCTTCACTTCCTGTAGCATTTGGATTCCCTTTTTATTGAATCTTTTGGCAGGGAATAAATATGAGGCATTATAATACCTGGGGGATGTTGGCAGAGATCGCTGTGCTTCCAGTAGCTGCTGGAGGTGTGTCTGTAAAGTAATACGTTCGGCCGTCTGCCTGTAAAGAAAATAGATTAAACTGCATTTCTGTTGGATATAACCCTTCCCAAGACACCACTTATAGCTTCTGCATGTCACTACTTTATTGTGCAACTAGAAATATACAGCTTTGCAATGCTAGATGGTTTACTTTTAGACAAGAAACAAGATATACAGTATATTTTGAAGCTGAACTCCAGACAAATACACAGCTGAAACACATATATTGCAGCTGTTTTACCTGCCAAAGGATTTGTAATATTGTCCCTCCACTCTTTACATATGCACGGCCCTCGGCAGACAGCAGAGCTATTCTGGTGACTTAACCTTTCTTTACTATGTTTAAGCAATACAGCTTGGTCACCTCCCTGCACCCAGGATATGATTGAACAGTAAATGAGCAGCAAAATAATAAGTCACCCTCTGCTCTCTCTTACTATCAACATGTTCCTTTCCAGCACATGCACTTGTATGGAACTTAATTGGATCCTAATGTTGCCCCTCCCTCTATCAGTATGAGTGCTGCTTTACAGGAGATTATTGACTGATATTAAGACTGATTTAAGAACTTACACAAGCTGCGTTTAAAAATACATCTCATGATGTTTTACTAAATACGTAACTGCATAAATGTGTGTATTGTTATATCTGTCCGGACTTCAGCTTTAAGAAACATTTTCAGAGTAGTATCAGATCAAGTATCAGATTGTTTCCCCTTGTTGAATAAAAAGAAGAAAGGATGAATAAGATTGCTATAGGTGAACTGTGTGTTATGTTATTGTACGGGTGTCTTGTGCACCCTACATATTTCTTCCATGGATGACTAACATCAGTGCCAGCGGGCATGCAGCGAACATGTGCAGTACCTACTTTATGCTATTTTACATGCCAATAAACTGACATACAATGCATACCCCTGTGTGAAAAAACATCAATGCACCAATACACATATTTTGTTATTTGTCAAACAGTATCAAAATTGATGAGAACATTGACAGGCTGGTCTGCATATTTTGCTACCATATAATACACATTAAACGATGGTGCTCAACCGGAGGCGTAGAAGCCACACGTACACGGAACTCAAGTACCATCTCAGTCCATGTGAACAGGATAAAAGAAAAAAGCTGCATTGCGCAGGGGCACAAAATGTGGGGTCTAAAATGGGGGTCTAGTGGTGGTGAGCAAACTATGTCAGCAGCGTAGCCTCCTGCAGTAGTGTAGCACAGAGAGCAAGATTGTTCATTTACTGAAAGAATATAGACAGTTCACTTAGCAAAGTGAATGTTCATTGGCTTTAAATAAACATAATGAAGCTGTGTTTAATTCAATCAACCAATCATGTTTAAGCAAGCATACTACTTTTTAAAATATCCCTAGTACACGATTGGGTATTTATGATCAACATAGCTATACCTTAATTGCTCTAAATCTCTTTGCAAAGTGAAAATACACATTTCAAAGTAACAAGTCACTTGGGTAAGTAAGCAACTTCTACACCATTAATATATTAATCCCATAGCGTACTAGATAAAGGGGTTCAATGATTTTACAAACCTTGGTACTTTGAGTTGATAATGATATTGCTTTAAATAAATGACTTTCTTCATAGAACTCTGGTGTGCTGAAAAAAGAGCTAAGCAACCTGGGACAGTGTGGCCGGACAGGGGGCAGCAGGGCTACCGACGCCCCCAATTTACCTGCACCTCAATATGCTGACATTATGGCCAAAGCTCCAGGAGTCTTTAACACTATTAGCATCTTACAGGGCTATTTACAAAAGGGTGAAGAGTTTGGAGAAGGCAGAAGAAGTGAACAATCTAGGACAACATATCTGATTTGGAAAAATGCTCCAATTCAGCTCACTATCCAGTTCAGCTATGTTGTCCTAGATTGTTCACTTCTCCTGCCTACTCCAATTCCTTCACCCTTTTGTGAATAGCCCTGTTTATATGATATGCAGAAGTATGAACAAAGAAATATTTTTGAAGTATGAGAAACTGCAATGCTAGTAAAGAAAAAAATGCAATGTAAAATCCAATCCAGGCCATCTTGGCCATGTAGAAATAGAAGTAGACGTTCTACCTCTGCAACAGCTGCCTTGCAAGCATCTGTCTGAATAATCTGTATAAAACAGTATCTAGATATTAGAAGATCATTGTCTATTGTTGCTGCTGATTTTCAGTCAGATTACAGGATAAACACTTTATCTATGACTAGGTCACAACAGACATACCCTATTCATTACTCTAGCTAGTAAATCACCAACACTAGTTTTCATGGCCAATGTGCTCTTTTATAAGAATGAGACAAGCGGGTACCAGGGATGTCTTCTTAGTGTATAGACATGCACATTTGTGTTGTATAGACATGTCTGTTATTACTATCACTGTAGAGCCAACATAATAATAAAGAACAGTGCTGTAAATATATCTGCCAAAAAATGACTTTGTGGCTGCATCGTACACGCAATTCATGCTTCATATTACGTACTTTGCACAAGTTGTTTAATTATTGCAACACAAAGGGTAGATAACAGCTAACACTAAAAAGAACACTCATTTGATAAGTTGTTGGCGTAGTGCTCTGAAAGCTGCATAATGTATTAACAGCCAGCAGATGGCAGAGCAGCGCTCCTATTATAAAACACGCATAGCCTCACTTGACTTTGTTCTTTACAGACATCTTTAGTTCATCCCCAACCACATTATATCATAAAAATGTCTCTGGTACCCTGGATTCCCCTTTATAGACTTTGACTAGGCCAGCAAAAGTTTTACAGAGATTCACTCAGTGTTAGTGAATACTGCCAACTGGCTGATAGAAAATTGGTCACTTGTATTGTATTTGGTAACAGGAGGAAATAGCCAGCACCACCAGGGTCTGTTTTTAGGCAACATTTGGGTTTGGTAAAGGCCTTCACAGGACACATTGGTGGGATCAACTTCTAACATATGAAATATTAATTTGCTGTAGTGTCAAATTTGATTTGCACAAAATCACACATTAACTATGTGGGTTAAAATGAGGGTTTGACTACAAAACTGAAAAATATTTTTATGAGTTGTCACATAGCAACCCTTTTTTACTTCATCGTGCATCTAAAATGAGATCCACATGAAAACATTACAGAAAAACTTGTTTTGCTATGTGCAGGGGTAGGCAACCTCGGCACTCCAGCTTTGGTGAAGCTACATATCCTATGAGGCATACCAAAACTCTTACAGCCACAGACTTGACTCCTTGAGACAGAGGCATAATGGGATTGGTACTTTCACAACAGCTGGAGTGCTGAGGTTGCCTACCCTTGTGCTAAGGGCACCATTAAAATCTTTTCAACCAGCTCTCTCTTACAAGGGTCTCATCTAAGGACACTAGATATGCAACAAGCTGATTGTAAAACAGGTGTTGTTTTGTATTTGAAGTAGCTCTGATGTAGAACCAACACGATCACATGGTTAGAAAGGCCAATACTTCAAAATACAAACACAGAAATGGACCATCTCACACTTGCAATACCGTGACTAGATCGCTTAACAAGACAGCGAATCACCTACTACCACGGTGTCCCTTCCTTGCCGGTCAGATAAGCAACACATCGTTACTTAGAAGGCGATTGAATTTTTTTTTAGTGTTTCTGTCAGCGAGGGAGTGATGTCTGGTTCATCCGGTCAGCAAGGGAGTGACACCATGGAAGCAGGGTGTATTTTCTCTGCACATTTAGGCCCCGTTCACATTGAGCGATTTATCGCGCGATTTTTGCAGCGATATCGCTCATATTTCCGTGCGATATCGCTCTATGTAGCTTCACCAATACATTTCAATGGAGCTGTTCACATCTCGTCACTCAATATCACTCAATATCGCTTGTAGCTCGTCGCTGGTAGCTTGTCGCTCCTACATTCGAGCGATTTTGAGCGATATTGCTCCTGATTGAATACAGCCCAATAGGAAGAAGTCGCGCGACACATCGCTCAATATCGCTCGTCGAGCAATATCGCTCAAAGTCGATTTTCATGTCGCTCAGTGTGAATGAGGCCTTAAATGATCCTGTCACTGGTGATACAGGCCTTACAGTGTTAGTAGAGGCATCAGCGTAATGAAGCAGAGTAACTTAAGTTCTTTAGATTTTTGTTTTGTCCAAGGTGAAGCAGCCCTTCAACAACATCAAGACTGTGACAGGGAGACAGGTGATGAACAAGAAAAATACAAAAATAGAAATATTTTATGGTTTTACTGAGAACATGAAGAAGATAAAATAAAGGTATTTCATAGTTGCTATTTTTACATAAATACTGCATTTGGGTAATGCTTGTAACAAACATTAGCAATCAAGCCTATAACTGATTGGTTGAGAAAGAAGCAAGGACACCTATAGTATGGTAAGATTTTCAAAATTTGTCAGTGTAGTGTGTACCCACCGAACTGGTGTGCAATGGCTGGTGGCTGCTACATGTGCCTAACACATCAGAATTCTGTCAAGGACCTGCTTCACTGGATAAAGCCTTTGCGGGAGGTTTTTTTGGATAATTTTAAGATCTAATTATTATTATTTTAATATTGGAACATGGTAACTTACTTTTTAGTAGTAAAGCTGTGGCCCAGAAATATTTCAAAGGAAAATCTGTGTTTGTATTTATTTAAGGGGTATTGGGGGGTAGGGGTGGCTCTCAAAGAGTGATTGGTTTTGATACCTATTTAATTTCGATATTCAGCCCTACCGGAGTCATGGTTTATGACTGATGTTTGTGTGAATGGTTCTGCAGGTACGAGACAGAGGAAGATGTGTGGGCATATCACACAACATGGCAGGACCACTGCATGAAATAGAACCTGCAAGTCACAAAAACTGTTGTAGCGTGATCTGTGAAAGGTTTACACATATCCTTATGTGTTCAGTGAGTCAGTGGGATGTGAGGTGGATTTGTGGACATGGAAAGCAATTCACGCATTTATAATTACGTGCTGATCGCATAACAATTATAAAATGAGCTCTTCACAATCACATTATCCTTAAAGGGTATCCAAACCTGAAACTTTTATTTTCGTTTTGAAAACAGTAGGGAAGGGTTAGATCTCTTGACAGATTTTTATTGTTTTCTGTAACCACACTGGGCAGATTTACCCTCTTTACGTTCCCTAGTAACTAGCGTCATTAGGACTAAAAGTGACGGAATCCAGAATTCTGAGTTGTCACCAGAACAGGAAAAAGTCTTCAAATGGGGACACTTGTTCCAGTGTTATTGTCTTACTTCCTGTTGCATATATGAGACAGGAAGTGAAGGTAACTCCACTATTGGAAAACAGATGGGAAGAAAACCTGACAGGGGTTTTAACCCCTCCTTACACTATCCAAAACTGAAGAAAAATGTGGCTTTACATATACTTCAAAATGTACCTCAACCTGACAATCTTACAGGGTAAAGAAATAATAATCGACATATCTTTGTTGTGTTTTCTGTTTTTATTATACTTGTGTTTGAACCCTACAGGAAAGTATTTTATTTAGTTCATATGAAATGTAGCTACACAGTATCCTATGCTTACAAGCCATGCTATAGATATCTGTAGATAACTGCAAGCCATTTTTTTCTACAGGACCCCAATGCCTATGACCAAATCATCACTCACATACTTGTGACCTGCCTTTATCTGCAAAAGCCATGATAGCATTACAAAACAAAATTGATTATTAATGGTTTATACTCTTTTAAAGTCAGAAACCATGTAACCTTTAACACAAATTGAATGTCTAAAGCCCCATTTTTGGATAATTCTGTTCCCGCTCCCACCACTACCTCCGTCCCCCATACAACCTATACTGGAGGGTTTTTTGCCATACCTGTTCCTGTCTGGGTCCCTTGCCACTGCTGTCTCCAGATGAAGGGGATCATTAATCCAGCACTGCAGGTGCGCCTGAGACCACTTGTCCCTTACTGCCCCTCATGTGACATCACTCTTCTTCTGTATCCTAAGAGGACCCTGCCTCTGAACTGCCAATGGGAAGTGTCCAAGTCATACAGGCAGTGGCAAGGATACCCAGAGAAGCACAACCACAGAAAGTAAACAAAACAAAAGCGAGACCTTGGTACCTGAGTGTCACATTTGTGGCTTTAACGCAAGTAAAAAAGGGCTTTTTTTTCTTCTAATGATCAGTTAGAGGAGGTAAGTGAAAATTATCCTGGATATGTCCTTTAAGTACATGAGCATAAAGAATCACAGTTGAGTCTATAATGGAATATCCAAAAACGAAAAACACCAATTCGATTTTTCCTTACGTGAGTTAGAGAAGTGAAAGGGGAATTCTATCAGTTACCACACTTTGCTTAGCCTAGCAGTAGTACAGTATATATTTTCCATGCAGAACAAGCAGGGTATAATTTCAAGTATCTTTAATGTATAACCTTCCTTACTCTTTAAGTTGCTTGGTGAGCTTGACAACTTGAGATGCCAAAGACATGCAAGTCTCCACCACCACCAGGTACCGGGAACACATGCTATGTCCCTGGTGCTCAGCAGTCTGAGATGGCTTCTCTCCAGCATGGTTCTGTATGGTCACGTTTGCTCCATATTCTACCAAAGTCTGCAAAATAATAATACGATTAATTAGTAGGTCTGCCAAATATGTATTACGGTACTCTGTTCACGGTTCTATATATTGATTTGTCATGAGGTATTAGTCTACTATTTAAAGAATACACATGACCTAGAGATTATATATGGTTTATAAGTGAACCAATATAATATTTACCCTGAAGTTTTCTTTTCTTCAGTATACACCATTTTACATAAATACACTAAATCAGCATCTCTCAAACTTTTTTTCATCGAGACACCCTTCAAAAGTAAGCAAGATCTGAAGGCACCCCATACTAAACTGTAAAAAATGATGTGTGGTTCCCTCCAAAATCTTATCCTAAATAGGGATGCGGTATGGATTTTAAAGGGCGGACCCCATGCAAAACAAACAAACAAAAAAAGATGTGGAGTTTCCCCTTCACATTAGAGTCCCCCTTTTCCCACTGTGAGCCTCCTTCTAATCAATGACCCTCCTTTACGCCAGAGTCCTCTGTGGACTTCTGTCCTCTTCTGAATGCTGGCGGAGGTCCTGGATGCAGCCACCCTGTATTAATGTCATAGGTGTCCATGCGGCACCCTGGTTGAGAAAGGTTGCACTAAGTACATCCAATGTATTGGCTACAAGCTGTTTCCTGGGTAACATTTTTTTATTTTTTGAGATATCAAACTGACAGTTTTCCTAAAGATTTCAAAAAAGGCAAATAAGTCTAGCATTAAAGGAACCTCATATACATAATTTACAGTAATCTATACATAAGCAGTACCAGTCAGTGCATGAAGTCCAGGACTGTGCAATTTGTATGCAGTGGCTGCTTATGTGTTAATAAGGAGCATGCTGATAGAAAGAGAATGCAGAGCGAAAGAAAATAAGTTATTTGATTTGCTGCCTCTCTTCTTATTACTATGCAGTCAAAGGCTGGGGGAGGGACAAAACCTATAAATGTTACTTAACTGCAGCAGAGTTACTTCTACCCTGCCAGACAGGGCATTGCTGTGTGGCAGAATAGTGTACATCTTAGGACTGGATTGATAGAAATACCAATTCTATGTCGTACAAATCAGATCCCACGCATGTGTAGTTAGCAGCTTGCCTGGAGATCAGCTTTAAAAGCATCATTAATACTAATGAGTTCTACAAAAAACATGTACACATCCAGCGTGCCTTCACTGTTATTAGCCTGAGACCTATATATGGGAGAATATGTGAATATGTTCATACATTCCTTTGTCAGAATGTTTTAATGTGCAAAGTACCTGTAATCTATGGCAGCTGATCATTTATTTGTGCTTGTTACTTGACTTGAACAATGAAATCTGACCTGGCTGCAGTGGAAGCTAGCTACACTTTGCATTACCATCACGTCTGATCATCACAGAGTGGTTGAACATGCACGCAATGACCAACCACCTCATATCGTCATTTTGCACAGCTTTTTAAGTGTTAGGTATTCCTGATGGTGGCTTACCACAGGGATACAAAAGTGATCAGACGAGGTTTTATAACCTGTACAATTGCTTTTTCCCTAGAGATTTATTGGGAGGGCAGCCATTCATGGACATGAGCTTGTCTCCTGATTTCTCCATTTTAGATGGTCGTGTATTATCTGTGGACACCTACAAATAAAGCCTAGTTTTAAGGCAATATATTCTACAGTTAAGGTGGGCACACACTTACGATTTTTATTGTTTAGCCCTCCGGCTGAAAGAGAAAATCACTCCATTCCCCTTCCACTGCTCCAAGTTTGCTCCCGTGAAGGACTACAATCTCACGTTTAGTTACCTGACTTAGAGCCAGGGCCGGATTTACTCTCCCTGCCGCCCCAAGGCCAGGTTCTGCG